>NC_080045.1:2349078-2649078 GCF_012489685.1 Lotus japonicus | reverse complement strand
TTAAGCTGTGGTTAATTTAATTGTGTCTACCCTTCCGTAACACTTCCTTCAGAACCAATGCGATTCTATTCGCCATATGGGGCTCTAGAAATCTCTCCTTCACTCTCTCGTATCCTTTCTTTCCCATTGTCAGCCTTCTCTCAACATGAGTTGCCAAATTCACAATGTTATTTGCAAGAGGTGTCACACCTTCTTTTCCAACAGGATGCAGTAAACCAGTTGTCCTGTTTACCACAATCTCCACAGTGCCCCCAGCCGCAGTTCCCTGGGATTATTGTTAATCATAAAAAAATTGTTACAACAAAATAAGACATGATAACATGCATAAAGATTTTCAAAATAAAATGTCTTGTATTGCAATTACCTAGCCTTGATTAAATAGTCAGAGAGTGCTAAACTAAGTTTGCAAAGAAACACAAGATGTATCCTATGACAGGCAAAATTTATCGAAGTATGAATTAGTTGTGTATTTCATTTCAGGTTTTCAAGACAAAATAATTCTGTCTTGAACAAGCAAAATTGTAAAATCAAAACAGCACTTCAGCTCTGATTCCAATAATCTTGGCATGGAAAGAAAAATGGCTATTGAAAAGGCATCTTGATGCTTGAATTAATACTGCACGAAGACCAATGAAAATTTAAATAACTTCTTTATTCTTCCTTTCTTTTTAATTGAAGAGCAAGTGATTGCATGTGTGCTGGATGAAAAATGAAATAAAAGATAAAACAGTAACATCACAGAGATTTATGAGAAATGAATAAAGAAAGAAAGCAGCATATGCAGCAAACCGGACCTAAACAACTGATGAGCAAAACTAGAGGAAAGTAAACATTACAAAAAAAAAAGATAAGACAGGAAAAGGCATATTGTCAAGGAAACTTATACTTACAAGTACAGGCAAGCGAAATGCCATTGCTTCAATGGTTATCCTCCCAAAGCATTCTCCCCGTGCCTAATATGAAGAGAAGAAGATTTAGAAATAATTTACCAGAACAATTCATGTATTTCGTGAACAAAATAAAGAAGGCTGAGGCAAAACTCGTTGATTGTTTCAAGAAGGCTATGAGGTGTGAAACTTTAGACAGGGGACTACTGGACTAGTAACCATTATGTAATCTATCTTGAGTCCCTCACTGAACTTTTCATTAATACTTTATGGAAGCTAGAAACAAATCAAAATAAGAATGTAAAACGAGATGATAGAATGTAAAACGTAATTTGTTTAATGCACATCTTAGCATGGTATATTATGAGAAGATACCTGAGAATTCTGAACCAGAACATCAATAGAAGCAAGGTAGGGAGCCACTGCCAGAGTTTTGTTAACAAAGTGAACACGGTCCTGGATTTTTTTCTCTATGACAAAATTACGTAACTCCATTTCAAACTTTGTCTGTGCACTCATATCACTCCCTACAACTACAGCATGCAAAGATGGAACCTGCAGTTTCTTCTCTTGGATGAGTAGCAAACTTTCATAAAAGGACCGAAGAAATAGATCTTGCCCTTTACCACGTGAAACACCTGCAATTATATCACCCTTGATGCTCAAAATATAGACCGGCAAAAAGGATTGTCAAAATGAATCAAAGGGATATATACCAAAGGAGAGGGTTAAATTGGTATGCACTTCAACCATTGAATTTTGTGATGAATTACATAAAGAGAAAGTGATAATTTGTGGAATCATCACAATCTCCTTTCTTGCCTATCCCTACTTCATCGCTGACCCTAGGCTCTCTCAATTCACATACACAAGGGAATTTTATGATTATGAGTAGCTATCTAATCCAGATTGCAATAAGAAAAACTATAATCGACAGACAGATGGATCAGGTTATTCCATAACAAGTGCTGCTAAAGACAAATTATCTATGTTAGAACCGTAACTCCGGAAGTGAAGGAAATTACTAATTTTACATCTCTTCCTTGTGCCTACAACCATGTTCCCCTTCTCAACAAAAGCAAACACATCCTAAACACATCCAACGAATTACATTGGCATAGTTAATGAGTGAGGGTAGAAAACATCAAGGAAGAGATCATACTATTTATGATGGCAAAAAGTAGATCATCATTTCTCAATCCAAGAGATTGTCGGACATGCTCACGAAGAACCCTCTTTGCTACACCATCTTCCGCAACCTCCATTAGCTCCTTGCTATTTCCAAGATGCACAACATAAGTTTCAGGCATTTTAATCCTACAAAATCCAACCAAAACACTTAATAACATGATAGAAAGCATTAAATTGCAGTTGCAGGGCACAGTGTGGCCAAGGTTACATTATTCAAAACTAGCGGCAAAAACATTGAAAATCACAACCAAGAAAAGCATACCCTAAACGCTCCCTAGTCCTATTCTTCCAGTACTCTGCGGTGGTATGGGAATCGATCATTGCACCTGCAACAAAAGGGAGGTGCTTAACATATTCCATTTTGAAATAATGCCCTCGCATTTCATGAATCCACCACAAAACCTTTGGAAGAACCTCCGAAACTTTTTCCTTGAGAACCGCATCAAGCCACTTCCCGGCCACAGCAGTGTTCAGAATCACTAGGTCCGCCTTAAGAGCCGTATCCACAGCCTCTTTGCCTCTTGCAGCCAAAACCTATAAAATGCCAAATATTGCTTCTAAGTTCTCAATAGTTTTAAATTCCACTTAGCAACAACCGGCAAAGATTAAAACTCTTGTCCTCTCTGCTGTTTCTTAACCGTAATTATGAATGCATCAACCACATTTATCCACAATTTTCAGCTATATCAAATGTTGTGACACAACCACAACCATGAATGCAACCGTAATTTAACACACTTCTGCCATATGTTTAATCTAAAATTCTAGTATTCAAATTTCTCATTAAATTTTTTGTCCACTCTGCTGGAAATGTCTATGCGTCAGCTTCATTTATCCCCAATTTCCAAAAAATTGTCACAATACAACGGTAATTTAAACAGTAATGATTCACTCGCACTTCACTTTCTCTCTTATCTCATTTCCACGCATTTTTCTTCCTATCTCTCTGCATTTCCTGTCACATCACATATCATATCACTCATTTTTTTCCGGTGAAAAAGATACGTCAACAAAACATTACACTTTCCACACTTGTTCAATCTAAAATGGTTGTAACTTGCATTCAAACTTCTCATACATTGAATGAATGTGCAAATTTGAAAGCACCATACAATACAGTTATTCACAACAACAGCAAATGTGATTGAGATGAATAGATAGAAAGAACTACTACGTCTACCTGCACCCCTCTGTCCAACATCTTATTCTCCAAACTGTACACAATGTCGTCAGATTGCAGAGGCTTCTGGTTGGTGATCCAAACGACGTCGGAGCCGACACCGCGCAACAGAAACGCCAACTCCATGAGCAGCAGAGGACCGCCGGAGAGAGAGAGTTCGTGCGAGACCATCAGAACCCGCTTCGACTTCATGAACTCCAGGGACGGTTCCGGCGACGGCGGAACATGAAGCTCGGGATGAGGCTGAGAAGCGTTGCAGGAATCGGAAGTGGTTCGGATGAAGAGGAGGGTGACGGTTGAGAGAGACAAGACCGCCGCTAGCACTAGCAGGGGAAACCAGTTCTTCGGCATTGCCGTCAACCACGCCGGCGAATGCCTCGCCATTGTGATGATCAATTGAATTGAATTCAACTACTATTATTCATCTTCATCTTATCCCTCAGATTCAGATTCAGATTCAGATTCATAGCTCTCCAAACTATATAACTAAACTGTGGCTTAGGTGTACAAATGACTCTAGTTTTATATTAGTTCATGACCATAATATCATCATTAATATAATTTTGATTTTTTTAAAAAATCATGTTGGGATAAATACCTAAAGTTGCCGAACCATAACATGTAAGATTAAATCTCCATGAGTGATTTCGTCATACAAATACAAATACATTAGTAAAATGAGAACAAACATGCTCACTTAAGCTGAGAAGTTAATGCGTTCACCTGAATCATGATAAGAAACCGACAAGGTTATACTAAAACCCTCAAAATTAACAAAGAAACTAACTGACTTTTGAGTGTAAAAAACTTTTATCATTCTATGTTGGAGTTGCAAATCGTGCAACAACTAGGGAAACACATGTCTTTAGTAGCATAAATATCGGTCAAATCAATATCTTTGAGAATAATGACTGAAGAGAAAGTATCATGTTTACAAACTCAAACACAAAGGAAAATTTGTTCAGTGCTATAAGAGTAGCTAATACCTCACTTCTAATGATGCCACATTTCGTTTTAGGGTAAGTTATTCACAACTTAATATTTTTTAAAAATAAAAAGTGAAAAGTAAATGTTTTATTTGTGAGGGAGGGAGTAATGACCCTTGTATTCTACAAAAATTTTCTCTCAAAAAATGGTAGATGGAAGCAAAAAGAACATTGAAAGATCTTATTAAAAATGATTTTACTATCAATAATATTCCATTAGATGTGATCTGTGATCGAGTTTAATGGCGTATTGAAATCTATATAGTGAACTTCACGTTAGTGGGATAAGATTATTGTAGAAGTTGTTTTTTATCCACTTGTAACTTATTGAAATTGGAATGTAAAACACAAATGAACTCTTCACTTAAAAAAAAAGTTATATCCCTTAGCATTACTTGCTTTGAGTTGTGTGTATATGATTCATGACCCTCATCTAAGAATAGGATGAAAATTCGCAATTCACCTTTTTTAATCATATCATTATAGAAGGAGAGCAGCTTTTTAGCTACAGACATATTTTAATTTCTTGCAGCATTTGACTTCAACTTTCAACAGCAATAAGCTTATCAAAGTAACATAGAAACATCATTATTCAAACCTTCATAACACACTAACACTGAGCTTAGAAGCAACACAATTAGTCTAAAATAAGCAAAACATAACACTTCATCAATGCCTAGCTAGTATGATAATGTAGCAACATATATAGGCTTATCTTATTAATTAATTAACTCGGTGACAATTCTTCCTAACTTCACCATTAAATCCAGTGAGAGGACGAAGGTTCCCCATCTTGATCATGGACAAGGCAAATTGCTCAAAGAAGAGTGCCTCATCTTGTGCATATTTCTTGACCAGTTCACGAGTCTCCTTAACACTCCCTGTGAGAAGCACTTCATCTGAATTGAGAAGACCTTTTCCTCCGAGTATGAGCTTGAAGTAGGTGTTGTCAAACATTCTCGGGGAGCCAAAGTCCAAGGGAGATATCAGGTTGTCACCACCTGATTTTGGGCACACTGTCTTCAAACCGGAGTAAAAGGACTTTTCTAGATTCTCATCTGGTTGGTTGTTTCCATTGTGGTTGTACAGTCTCTGCTTGAATGTTGCACATCTTGCCACCCCAATGGTATGGGCACCTTGCCAACAAGTTAAAATGTGAGTCAAGGTGCGTTCGGATAAACAAGTTAGTTAAGCGTTTACGTCGATAACCTCTTATCACATAACCCACTAATTTGAGAAGTTTAATGAAATCATCTCAAAATAGCTTGTATGTATGTATCCCTAAGCTAATATGAACAACTTATAAAAATAAGCTCAAAACAACATATAGTTAGATCGTAACTACTTTTATAAACTTATCTAAACATTTGAATAAGAGTTTATGCTATAAGATAAACTTAAATAAGTTTTCTCAAACACAAGTAGAATAATATGGCATAAAAAGTTGAAATTCCACCTGAGAGGGCAACGAGGTCTACTTCATCAAGGCCTTGACGCTTGAAAAACGTTAGGAGACTTTCAATGGTGGCATTTGGTGGGGGAATGTTCTTGTTTGCACCTCTGAGGCTTGCAGTTTTTGAGTCTCTCCTGCCTAATGGGAGCTCCCAGTTAGGTCCTCCACTCTGTTTCAGAAAAATAAATGAGTTTTAAATCATGCAAATGGATAATGTGTTTATGTGTGTGTTAAATGGGAACATATCTAACAAGAGAAGCAATAATGTTTGTTAGGCACCTCACACCCAAATTTGAAGAAAGAAAGAGTACCGTAGGTTGTGGATACTGTTTGAGTGTTTAAAAATCGGGATTGGAGAAAAGTTTTCATAGAAAAATTATTTTTATTGTTAGCCAACCATATATGAATATTCAATATTGTTTTACTTGAATATAATCTTGACCATCCATTATGATTATATGATTAAGATTAATTTATGTTCATTGTGTTAAATACCTATCTATCTATACTCTAACATGCAAAGTAGAAAATATTGGGTTGTATCAATTTGAGACAAGTGCCAAGTGCCAAGTGGGTGTGTTTTTCTTACTAGAATAGTGGATCCCCTGGCAGCAAGGGCAACAATGTCAGCACAGGAGACAGTAAGAGGACATGCTTCTTCCAACTTGGACTTGATCTCATCAATCACTTTATAACCTCTGACAGAATTTTTGTTAGGTCCTGCATTTTTCTCACTAACAATTGTCGCACTATCATCCAACAAAATTGATGCATCACAACCCTGTTGTTAAAAAGAAGAGGAAAAAGAAAATTTAGAACCTTGAAAATGTGCATGCTAAAGAACCTAAAGCAATTCAACAATTGTAAACAATCTAAACTAGTACAAAACAGCTTAAGAAAGATACAACGTGTTTGATTTCACGAATTGCACAAAATCAAAGAGTTACTAGAAACTAGGATTTCTAGAACATCCCACTGTGCAACCAAACATGCTAATAGTTTCTTGTAAACTCCTCATGAAGTGAATATTTTTTTGTTGAACATGTGCATGCTAGAGAAAATGAAGCAATTCAACAATTGTAAACAATCAAAACTAGAAAACAGCTCAACAAAGATAAAAACACATTTCACCCTGGAATCAAACATGTTAATAGTTTCGTGTACTGGCAATGTAAATTCCTCATGAAATGAACATCTTTTTTTGTTCTTGCAATGAACTTGACTTTATTTAACATTATTGTTATTGTTTTCACTAGGCCTTTTACCTGCACAAAGCAGTCATGAAAGTGAAGTCTGAGAAGAGAAGCAGCCATCCTCATGTCCTTAGAAATGGCCTTCTCCAACACTGACATGACAATGTCATTAGCTTGAGGGCATGAAAACTGATAGAATTGAGGAGAGAGACCAAAAGACATTCCTCCAGTTCCACCACGACCACCCCAGCCAAAATGGAAGCCATCAGGGTGAGCTTGAGAGAGTGTAACTGAGAGAAAAGCTATTGCAAGAGAAACTTTGATGAAAGGAGTCATGGTGACAAGTGGCAATTGAGTTTAAGAGCTTGTTTGGATGATTGTTTGTATGTATGTTCACTTGGGTTGGATTGTTTTGATATATATACTGCTTAAAGGATCAAATTAAACTACCTACTCTCTTTACCAAATCACCTAATTTGGGAGGCAAGTGATGACTGTTTCAAGGATCAACATGTTTTGCCTCTGTACTTCCCCTGATGCAGTGTGTTCAGTTTTGAAAGTGATTCTGGTACTATTACCTGCTCCTGGACCAGATCAAAACAGTCAAAAATTATTTATGTAAGTTTAACTGCTGTAAAGTCTGGGTTACGGTTTATTAGAGGTTTAAATGATTGTACCAAAAAAAAAGAGGTCTAAATGATAATTATAAATTTATAATCACAACCAATGATTGAGATAAAGTATGTACTTATGTGTTTACAAGTTACGAATTTGTTAATACCTACTTTATTGATTTCCAATGATTAATAACTCACTTCACTCAGCAACTTTGTTCTGTTTAAAGTATTGTTATGGCATTCATAAGCTAAATTTAAACCTCTTTGGAAAACCCTGTAGATTTCTATATTGGAAACTTAGGTTAGCACATTAGGGACATAAGTAATTATGGAAGAAGCTATTGAGTGTGTGTTTGGGTGAACCTCGGAATCAATTTTCATTGAGTAAAATACTTTCGGATGGCAATATAGATATTTGAGAGTCATCTTGAAGAATTGATGTTAGTCCTAAAATCAATTTTGCGTTACTTGAACATACAAACAGTGAAAACACCAAACACACCTCATTTCTCTCTTTTTTTTTAGACAACCTCATTTTTCTCTCTATTTCTATCTTCTTACATATATCACATCAACTAATTCTCTCTCTTCTCTTCCTTTCTCACATTGGGTGTTTGTTAGATGTCTGCACTATGCAGATGTCTACACATCATTTTCCCTTTACATATAAGTTTTTTCATAAATAGATCCAACTGTAAATCATTTCATTTTCAACTCACTTTTACCAAAGTATGACAACGTTGATCCAAAGTTGCCTTGAGATTAACTTATGCAGAGGGTGAAATGATTCTAGGAGATATAAGTGTCCATCCAAACACATAATAAGAGTAGGATTTTTTAGCAAAAAAAATGATTCTAAGATATTGAAACCAAACCTATTGTATGGGTTAGGCTTAAAAATAAAGATAATGTACTATGATAAGGTTAAAAGTATTGCACAAAGTTGCCACTTTCTACTGAGAAATGAAAATTGAACCTTGTCAAAGGCTTACACATTAAAAGGGAATGTACAAGCACCTATCATTTCACTCGGAAAAGCAACCTTTGTTTTTGGGGCAAAGGGGTGCCATTTTGGGGAGCAAGGTTAGGAATTGAATTTGGCTCGATTCCTTTATTTCTCTTTTTGAGCATTGTTATTCAAGCTGAAAGAAGTAGTGTGTCTATCTGGCACATGGACACCCATCTCTGATGTCATTTTACGTGTTGAAAAAACAGAAACTTGAAAAATGTCTTCATCTATATATATGCAGAAACCGCGTTAAGATGATTCTGTTTGTGTTACCTCCTTTCCTTTTTTTTGTTCTCCTTCTTTTTGTGGTTTCTTCTTGAGATAAAAGGAAAGACAGATAAAAATGGCTCCATGTGTAGAATAAGGTAAACAAGAAGAGGCTCAATGGCTGAACTGAATATGAGTACAATTTTGTTTTTGTTAGAGTCCAAGCAAACTGCTGAGCTTGCTTTCACATGATAATTACATGATATCACTTTCACTTTTGATTCTATTTACATTCAGAAAAGTCAGAGATTTCTTTTTCAATGTTTAAATAAATTACTGATGCCACAATTTTTATTGTATGCTGGAAGAATTATTTACTTAAAAAGAAGGCTTAATTGCAACTTTGGTCCCCGACGTTTACCAATGCCACGATTTTGGTCCCCACCTAATTTAATTACATGGATGGTCCCCGACGTTGTAGGCCGTGTGCAACGTTAGTCATACCGTTTATTTCTTAATGGAGGAGGTTTACGTGGACGTCCAGTTGGAGAGAGAAAGGAGGTATGAGGAGAGAGGGAAGCACGTGAGTATCACGTGACCCTTATCTGAACCCATTATACCCAAACCCCTGACCTCCCTGGAACGAAGAAGGTAACGCGATTTAGATCCCTAGGGTTTCAGATTTAGGTATAATGAGTTCATATAAGGTTCACGTGATACTCACGTGCTTCCCTCTCTTCTCAGATCTCCTTTTTCTCTCCAACTAGACGTCCACGTAAGCATCCTCCATTAAGAAATAAACGGTAGGACTAACGTTGCACACGACCTACAACGTCGGGGACCATCCATGTAATTAAATTAGGTGGGGGACCAAAATCGTGGCATTGGTAAACATCGGGGACCAAAGTTGTAATTAAGCCTAAAAAGAATAAGTGGGGCAAGGTAACTCACTTGGTGAGTTAAGGAAAATGAAGGGATTGCAGGGTGAAGGGTCAGGGTTCAAATCGTGACAAATGAACTAATTTACTAACAATTAACAACTAATATTTCCTTATAAAAAAACGTAAAAAAGAATAAAAGTAATCAGCTCAAGCATACATGTCAATAGATTAAACTTGGACTTTACTTAGTTTTTTTTTATCGGCTTGGAGTTTACTTAGTATATAGTAGTATATACTATATACTAACATTAATTGGTCATCTATGTTAACCTAATTTACTTAATTTGTTATGTTTAAAGAAGAAATTGAGGTATGACCAATCATTAAAAATTACTAACTTCGAAATTTGAATGTTATAGTTAGGCCTTGTTTTGAAAATCTTATTTGAGTTTATCTTATAACATAAGCATGTATGCAAGTATGTGAAAGCTTATGCAAATAGTTTATGACCTATAAGTAGTTCAAATTTGCTCACGAAGAAGAGCTTATACTTCTCTATAACCTATTTTCAGCTTATTTCAATAAGTTTCTCAAATTAGCTTATGAATAAGTGCTTATGCGATAAAGACCTATTGTCATAAGCTCTTAATTAAATTGTTTATCCAAGCACACTCTTAATCCTCTTGCAAATATTTGCACATTATCAAAACTGTTACCATCTAATGGCTTTATATTTATCCAGTTGCTATCTTCTACCGTCTCTTTGAAAATAAGGCCAAGGTGATAGTAGAATATCCTTTTATTTTTTAATTTGTAAATTTGTAAATATAGTTTCCCCCTTTTTTTTCACATAAGTGTGTGAAATTTATCTGATTCATATATAATAAATAGTCTCCTAGAAGAATTAAACCACACCAGATCGCCTTTCATGGATTATTGCTGATAAGTATTGAGTTTTCTATTTGAATGTGATAAAATGCTAATATCTTAGCAATTTCACAGATTATGGTGTTAATAACTAAATATTGTATAAAGACAAAGCAAAGATATGTTATGGCAAACTGCAGTCGCATTGCCATCCTTCAATAGAGTCTCCATTTTCAAGGGCTTGAGAATGACTCCAATGGTTACATACATACATATATGTACAACTTTATGAGACATGTTATGCTGCAAGCTACTATTTCTCGTTTCCCTCACCCATGACTTCAAACATAAATGATGCAAAACTATATTACATTTTCTACATTACCTAATGGCAAATAATTATGGAAGTGTAACATAAAATTTATATGCTTATGTTAAGGTCGTGATACACACATTTGCCTCATGGGTGTAAGCAATCTTGCAAAACGTAGGGGCACATGAGCTTTGATATATGTCCCTTGCTCTGTATATTCCTATATATGAATCAAAAGTTAAAGGTCAGCAAGTTTGACAATAACAATTAGGAAAACCATGATCTGATAAGCAATGTGGAATCTGCTAATTTAAAAGAAAAATTAAATTCTAGTTCCAGATTTTGATCAACGGTGGTAATTGATTCATGGGCAAGGAAGGGTGGGTATCTACTTACAGTTTTCTCAACCATTCCAACCTGGTGTATGGTGCTGAGAAGGTCCCCATTTTCAAATGGTAACAAAGCCTCTACCCATACCATGGAGTCCTAAAGAATAATAAAATTTTGATTAGCAAATGTGAGTAGTTCTAACAAATGGACTACATAAAGGGCAAACCGGTGCTATAAAGCTCCCGGTATGCGCGAGGTCCAGGGAGCGGCTGGATCCACTTAGTGGATCTAATGTAAGCCGTCTTACCTTGCATTTCGCAAGAGCCTGATTTCACGGCTCGAACCTATGACCGCAAAGTCACATGGCGGCAACCTTACCGTTGCACCGAGGATCGCCCTCTAACAAATGGACTACATGCTATAAAAAAAATAAAAAGGTGTATTTTAAAATATGTTTAAGGTTGGCTTCAACTTTGTACCTTTAGTTTGTCTTGAACTGCATTACAGAATTCTTGTAACCCTTCGCCAGTTAGAGCAGATATGCATATAACATCTTCTCTTTTTTCAGCATCAAGTCTGATTTTCTGAGGATCACTAGCCTTATCAACCTGCCCCATAAGAAGATATACCAGAATGTTCAATTGCTATAAAGTTTTTTGATGGAGGAGAAAAAATTAAGAATCAACAAACAGAGTGACTAACATAAAAAGAAATAGAATCAACATCATAGTTTGAGTCAATTCTAACAGAAGAAATTAATTCCTTTGAGAAACTGATAATCAAGTAAATGATAATAAAGAGAACCAATTTTGATCCAAAAGCAGTCTATAACCCTGGAATTGATTTTAAAGCATTTTGGTTAAGTCCCAATATCTAATGATTCCAATCTTAAATGATAGGGTATCTATTAAATATCAATATATCCTCTAGGTCCAATCCAAGGGTATTAATATCTATACAAATTAACAATATAAAGGAAGATGGCTAACTCAATATACTATTTAAGAATAGAGAAACCAATAAAACTATTCTCCAATACCTTGTTCCAGACCATCAATCTTGGAATTGGTGATACATCTAGTTCTGAGAGAACTTTGTCCACAGCATTTATCTGTTGCTCAGCCAGGGGGTGACTGCAAAGTTACAAATAATTAATGAGATATGTTGTAGGTCAACCACTAGTCGTGCAAAATTCCTTTTCTCCGAAGATAAAGTTCATCCCAGTAGTTCTACTGATATATAACCTGATATCAACCACATGCACCAAAAGTGATGACTCTGATATCTCCTCCAGCGTAGCTCTGAAGGCAGCAACCTACAGAAAGCAGAAAAATGATAATACTGTTTGGTCATTATTTCAAAGTTTGGGCCTAAGCTTCATAGCAACTTGTTAATTTGATAGAAAATAAAGAAATAACTCAAACTATCAATAGCATAATTTTCATCAAACATCGAAAGCATCATTAATCGCAATACAGCTATCTTTCTTACTAGTGTTGTAGGCAACTTCTGAATAAAACCAACAGTGTCTGTTAGGAGAAACTCCTTTCCATTCTTCATCTGGATCACAACAAATGAACAAAGCGCATCATGTTAAAGTAACTATAACCTAAACTGGCTGCACAAGACTCATTTTCCTGCATACTAACTCTAAAAAAATAAAAACAACCAAGAGTTGTATCCATCCCACAGCCACACTACACTGTAAACATAGGAAATGATTATGCTGCAAGGCAAAGGCCGATTTTAAGGTCTTGGGCTAGTTCTTTATTCATAAAAAAAATATAAAAAATGAAGATGAGATCTGAGTCTCATTACGAATAAGTTTGTGAATAAAATAAAGACAATGAATAGTTTGTGAATAAAAATGGGAAATCCTCCAGGTAAATTTTGACTGACCTGTACCCTCCTCGTAGTTGGATCTAAAGTTGCAAATAATTTATCCTCGGCAAGAACATCTGCTCCAGTTAATTGATTCAAAAGCGTACTCTTACCAGCATTTGTGTAACCAACCTACAACGTTGTCAAGTAAGCATATCTCATTATCAAACCAAAAAAAAAACAATACAACAGAAAGATCGTTTATATGGCAAACATTACCATATATGTTAAGATGCAAAGGCAATATCAGCCTAATAAAAAATAGCGTCAATATAATTGTAAACTAACCAAGGATACCACTGGCACAGGAATTGAAAAACGCCTGTTACGGTACTGCTTTCGATGTTTCCTGACGGATTCTAGTTCTTTCTTGAGAACACCAATCTGTCAGAGCCCAGGCATTAGATATTTCTTAGAGGAACTAAGATTCCCAAAGTAAAACAGAAATAACAGAAAACTTCTACAGAAATGCATAATGTGTATAACAGTTTGGTTAGTAACAGATATACAATGTGTCGATTTGATAATAGGGCACTAGTATATGGCACACTTATCCAATCAAATGCCATTGATTTTCACAGAGAAGCTGATAACTTCAACAATAATTGTATGAGACTATTTACTTACTTGGTTACGCAAAATACGTTTGTCCACTTCAATTTGTTTTTCACCCATACCCTTGACCTTTCCTCCTGCTTGACGCTCAAGATGAGTCCACATTTTTGTTAGACGAGGAAGTTGGTATTCCATTTGTGCTAATGAAACCTAGATACAGAAACACTTTTAGGTTATCAGAAAAGGGGTTTAATTTCTCCTATTTGCCAAAGCTGGTTTTCATAATAACATGAAATAGAAAATAAAAGTTCCTAATTTGGAGGATTCTTCAGTACCTTTTGCTTCTCTAAGGGTACCAGTAGCTCTAGAAAAATTAGTCAACATGCCCCCCTAATTGAAATTTAAATACCATCTATTATTTCTGTCCATAGACTTTCATATTTTATTATTTTATTCAATCCCAATCTTAAATTTCCTTCACACATATAAAAGTATTTTTAATGTAAACGATCAACTAATTATTTTTATTAAAATTAAATATTGGGATTAAACGATAATACAAAAATAAAAAAACCACATGAAGAACTTTGTTGCATTTATATGTCAACTAAGTGGATCACTTGCCCAAATATTGATCACTAATTATTAGGGACACTGATACCCTATTAAAAACAAAGGGTACTAGAGAAACCCCCCTTTAATTCATAATTGCCTGTAAAGATGCTTCATGTGTGGCTGCTCGCTGATTGAATATATCAAGGATAAGAGCAGTTCGATCACAAACTCTCACATCTCCACCAAAAATCTTTTCCAAGTTGCGCAATTGCCTAGAATTAGCAGGGGTCAGTAATTTTATGTAAGCTCTAGAGTGGTGTTCCTTATGAAACAATGTGATTATAAAATGAATTTTGGTTCAGTTGCCTAAAATAAGGTGAACAAAAAAACAGAGTACAATTATAACAATTATGCGGAATGCACTCATATCATGAAACCATTACGCTTCAATATCAAAATTATCACAGTTTTTAGGGTTCAGTTTTGATTTGAGGCAGTTTTCATGATCTCAGACATCTTACAAGTCATAATCTTTAATATCTGCTTCCAGTTATCCTCCTATAATCTAACTATGGTTGCCTGGATCAAATCATTTATTTTTTCTTCTTTTTAGCTACTTTTCTGTTTCTTGATTTTCTTACCTTAACAGATCAGATTAACTCCACAAAATCAAAACCTGAATTTCATTGATTGACTTCCCCTTGAACTCAATCATCCCAAAATCAAAATTTCACAGGAGCCGCTCACAGCTCCAAGCATCCCCCAATTGACCGCTTAATACCTCTCCAAAAGCTTGCAAATTGATCTTTTGTACCATAAATACACTAATCCCTCAATACTCAATCCTTTGGTGCTTAACTCACCCATAAAAAGCCCTGGTCTTAGTTTATGCTAGCCGACTACCTTTATGCTAAAATATCAGAAGTTTCGTAATCATCATAATCACTTACAAGTATAACAGAAATCAACACCTCCACAGCAACCTTCTTCTAAATGGACAGAAATATTATTTTGATTCCAATTATTTCCAATCAAAGCCAGCAAAAATATCTAATTAATCTATTTTTTACAACCCTTTTATGGTTGGTTCGGGAGACAAAGCACTCTCAGGCTCAGTAAATGAAACAATCAAATGTCAACAAACTAAATGGTAGCATGGACAGGATGTATGCATTTGGATGGCATAAATGTGAGACAGAAAAAAAAAAGTGGGGGGCCCATACCCAGCTGACAACTCATCATCAAAGATTACAGTTTCAACATCCAACCCATGAATTGCACTCTTAATTTCAGAAACCTTGCCGGAGCCAATGTACGTCCTAGGGTTTGGAGAAGCAAGCCTGTACCATTTATACCATCTCAGAAATTTAGTCAACTAACAATATGTTATCCCCAAAAGGGGAGGAAAAAAAAGGAACCAACAATACTATCTAGCGATTAAAATTTCTCAAAGAAGGATAGGATTGCTTGTTTATATACTGTCAACATTATTGTCTAATGCAAAGCAACAACAGTTTTTAACGAAATCTGTAAATTAGTATAAAGAGAAAGCAACAACATATAGCTCAACAACGTATGCAAATATGAACATGCTCTTTTTCAATTAAAATAAAGAGCATCATTGTTCAACTCTCTTGACATTTAATTTACTCTACAGCAATAGGTGCACTAAAAGTGTGCTATGATTGCATCTAATTATTATCTATGGAAGTTGAATGTTCGAAAGTGATTCAATTGATGTCTGTTGTGGTGCTGCTGCATACCACTTTTTGCTTGCAACATCAACAGACATCAATTGAATCACTTTCGAACATTCAACTTCCATAGATAACAATTAGATAGATGCAATAACAGCGCACTTCTGTAAACCTATTACCATAGAGTAAATTACATGTTAAGAGAATTGAACAATGATAACAAATGAACATGAGTGGTTATAGTTATACTTCTGGTGAGTAGAGCCAACAACCAACAATCCAGCAGTGTCAGCTAACTGTGCCAATTCACTCAGAGATTCTTGCACACCAAAAGAGTCCTCAACATCATCACCCTTCCACTCAACGCCGACAAGGTACGCTTTCTCTTCCAAAACCTGAAGAGAAAAATAGCGAATTCATAAGAAACCGAAACCGAAGAATGAAATTGAAAACTGAAGGGAGAGGAAGGGAACAAACAGAACGGACCTCCCTTCCATTACGGAGCTTGTAACGGTTATCGAAGGTGTCTCCGTTGTCTTGCTGTTCTTCTTTCTTCTTTCTGAACCTCGTTACTTGCGGTTGCGGAGCTGGTTCTTCTTCTTCATTTTGCTGCTGCGGTGGTGCGTCCAGCAACTCAGTTGCGGGGTTTGAAACGGCGTCGTTGGAGTCAGGGGCGGCGAGTTCAGCTCCGAGGTCGCGGTGCAGAACGGAGGTGGTGGTGGTTGTGGTGGAGGAGATGAGGGTGTGATTGGGAGTGAGAAAGAGAGGGGTTGAGCGGCATAGTAAAGGATGGCGAAGAAGAGGGATTGGATAGTGGCGGTGTTGTTGTTGTTGAGTTAGTGGCGGTGGTTGAATGACGGAACCGTACGGGCATAAGCTCATCTCTGCTTAGCTTTTCTGTTTTTCAGAACTCTTTCTTTTTTTCTTCTTCTTCTTCTTCTATTTTTTGATTTCTGAAGGATTATTATGGATTGCGTTTGTCATGGGGCCAAGTAGAGTGTATCACAATCGACTTGGGTGAGACATGTGGCAATGTACCCTTGGTCTAGGATTTAAATTTGGATACTTGCTTAGGGGTAAATCTAAAGTGTTGATATTTGATAAATGGGTTAAATAAGCTTTCAGTCCCTATAATATGAATGAGATTTGGTTTAGTCCCTCATCCAAGTAAAGTGATGTTTTAATCTCCGTGATTAGAGAAATAACATGGTTTTAGTCATTGCCCGAGTCGGAGTCGGAGTTCCTAACTTACAAGATTCTGTGATGTGCAACAACAAAAGTTCAGCAACTAAATATCACAAACACATATGAGACATCAAGATTTTAACATATAATAACTCCTTGACATGAGAAGTAAAAACACATTAGCTAGTCAATTAAGCTCCATTATGACCAAAATAGGAGGACAAGAGTGTCTCAAAACACAACACAGATCATTTTCTACCAGCCGAACAACAAAGCTATGAAGCTTACTATGAGAAGTCAGAAGATGAATAATACCCAAAACAATACTCGTGTATGAGACTAATTTCTCACCCTCCATAACTTATGGGCTTGAAATTTTGGGTATTTCTCTACCTAGAAATGGAGCCCAACCCAGCAGAAATTAGAAGGGCTGAAGAGAAAAATTAAGCTTGGGTGATATGAGTTTATTTTAAACCAAGGTGTCACCTATAATCTCACCAATTGTAGATGGATGCTTCCAAAAGTTAATTTGGGATGTTATGAGTAGCACTAGCATCGTCATTCATGAAAGACAAACTAATAATGTGTAGTCTGAGAGTCAATGCATTCAGAAGATGGTACATATTACATTTTTCACAAGATTCCTTATTCATTATGATGACAAGATGTGTACCTCGTCCTTACAAAATTGCCTGCACATACAACCAATCATCCACAATAGTACAAGACACTATCTACACATACCTACGTGTATATTTTGTACGGTCCATGATTTACATCGTTTTATAAACTGTAGACAACAAGAATGAGCAACAAGGGTCACATACATTTCTAGAGTTCCCTAAATTTTTCTTCAATTCAATATATGTTTGGATTAACTTCTTTTTCCTCAGAATCAATTCCGGCACCAAGAAATACTCACAGAAGCTTCTCACTAGAATTGACTTTGACTTCAAATGAGTTATACAAGGATTTCCAAACATGCATTCAGACAACGAACTCGTGTAGCAGATGAGGATTGCCAAACTTGTGTTGTTGCTTTCCAGAGTCTGTGAAATGATACTCTAGCATATCATTCTCTTGTGAAGAAGCCAATGTTTGATCATGTCTTTTATATGTGTCATCATTGGACACTCCAAATCCATTATTTTCAGAGTTCCTCAACTCCAATGCAAGGGAAACATGACCACCCACAGTTGAAAAGTTACCCAAATCAGCTAAATCATATGTTGCAGGAGTAGAAGCCATTATGCAGCCATCACCATTGTGGGTGATTTGCATAGGTGCACTTGAATAGGGGCTATTGTTCATGTTAAACCTTTGATCACCGTGCAATTTACCAGTTCTAAAATCCATGACATTTGTCCCATGATCATCACCACTTTGGATCCCTCTATCCAATTCTGCAGTGGAAGAAGCATGATCCAATTTCAACCCATGAATCTGGCCCTGTTGTTGAAGACTATCAATAGTTGTTAACTTGTCCTGAGACTCTTCCCTTTTATTGCCAGACACTTGAACATCCTCTCTTGAAGCTTTGGGTGTGTTTTCTGATAAAAGGTTGCTGCTGCTCATCTCAGAATCACCAAATTCTTCTTTGTACATTTCTTCAACCATTGGCTTCCAAAGACGCACCCTTGCATTAATGAACCAATTTGCCACCTGATAAGAAATGTGTTTGGATCAGCGCTATCACAATTGATTGCGGAAAAATTGATTATGGTAAAAGTGAGTTGAATGTGAAGTGATATATGTTAAGATATATTTATAGGAAAAAGTGTTTTATGTAGGATGATAATGTTGTAAAATCCAGTTGTAAAATTACACAATTGACTATGTTCAACGTGCAGAAGCTACTCTCTGGCTTTCTCATCCAAAAGTGAATAAACTCAATAAGAATTGATTCTAAGGTTCCCTCACACACGAACTAAGATTAGAAAACATGGTACAATACTAAAATCTCAGATTGTGACAAAATAGTGCGCAGTTTAGAAAAACATCAATTATTGTACCTGGTTTCTGCTTAAGCCTGTTTGCCTAGCCAGCATAATTTTCTCAGAATCCTTTGGATAACTGGTACCAAATGAAATTTGAAAAACAATGATTAGAATAAACTTATTCAGAATCATTTATTCTAACACCATTGATAGAAAAAATTGAGTACAAGGGACCTACGGGTTGAGGAAATGCTCAAACAGCCATGCACGGAGTATGGAAACAGAGTTTTCGGGAAGTCCCCTTTGAGGTCTCCAAGCTTGTCGCATGACACCAAGTTGCTGAAGGGCCTTTTGTTGTCTGAGCTTCTGATCCACATTGCGAAGACGGGGTATTCCCTCCTGTTCTCCAAGGCTCCTTTGAGTCACTTGTATCTGGCCGCTGATAGCATCACGCAAACAGCGAAAATGACGAGAAATTGTGCGCAAGGCTAGTGCGGTGTATGGTTCCGCCGCTCCGCACCCAGATACCATATCGAAAGACGATACCACAATCTGCATCTGATGGCAGTACTGTCGGTATCTTTTGTCTACCTATGAATACACCAAAAGAATAAAAGAACAAGAGTTAGTCTAGAACCAAAAGATGTAAGAATTGTTCAGGACTAATTATCCCCCAAAGCTTATTAATAGTGTTATGATTGGTGGTGAACACATAATACAAAAGCAACCTCAGAAGCTACATTTCGCGGTTTCTCTCTAGAAGTAATTATGGGGATCCTAACCGCAGAACCAAACACTTTCTAAGCTGTTAAAGGCTTCTTAGATGTTTGAATATTTAACACAAACTAGGAAAACAAACTATATGATAACTGGGGTCAAACCAGGGTAATTATATCAAAGGAGTAGAAAAGGACTGTATAATTCAATAATAGAGTCTACAGTTTTACCTCATCCAACATGGACAAAAGTTTTGTCTTCTTGTCCAACAGATGCTGTCGTTCGGCAGGTGATAGCTCACATGAAGAGTTTGCAGTAGAACCATTGGGGCCCGAAGACATTTGCATAGATTGACTGGTAGATTTTCCATCAGAATCTTTGGAGCCATCCAAACCAATGTCGCGAAAGCTTTGCTGTTTTTCCAATCCAGTCGGCTTCAAAGGCTTTCGGACATTAACTATTTCATCAAGCAACTCCTGTGCTACCTTAAGGTATTGCGAGTTCATGACATTGTTGGCGGAGAAACCCGCTGCTCCGTGAAGGTATGGATCAGACTGGTGTGGATTATAGAAATCTTCCCTTTTGTGAAAGCCTCCAGAAGATACAGGTGTCATGCATTCAGCATTTCTCAGTTCCTTATGTAGGTTGGCCTCATCTTCAGTCCCCTTTAAGTTTGGAATTTGAGAACTCATTAGTGATGTGAAACCGGAACCGGGATACTGATACTGAAAGGAAGGGACAGATTGCATCACAGTCCCAAGGCTAAGAGACAAGCCCTGGCCCTGCACATTTTGCTGCTCAATGTCTACAAGACCCAATTGTGTCCTTGAAATAACATGCGAATCTCCAGCACCAGCATTAGAATGCTCTTCCATAGGCTGAATTGTCATATTATCACCCATGGATGCCATGAACTTCAACTCATTTTGTCCTCCAACAGATTCACTGTAGTTATGAGGCAACATAGAACTCCCAGACAACATTTCCGCATAGGATCCGGAAGAAAAGGCTTGATTCGGATACATGGTAAGATTGGCAATTCCAAATGAGAAGCTTTTTTCTGGTCCCTTTACAATAGATTTAGTTCAGCTGGAAATGTCCTTCACCCCTTATGTTTGAGGAACCAGTAGTGATGCGGAGCAAAATATATAAAGCTACCTCTGCAACAAGATTTTATTTGGGGATTAAGGATGGTGCTCAATCTGAAACCTTATAACATCAAACGTAAACTGAATTAAAATAATGCAAATGGAGGAACAAAGTTAATGAAGGCCTTAATTTGAAAAAACAATAAAGCAAAAACACCAGATCATATGCAATATCAGAGACACACTATATCCAAATACACACAAGTATAATAATTTGACAATAACAATGCTGCTTCAACCATTAACTACAAAACATTGGTTTTAACCTTCAAAGGACATGATTAATTAATCAGAGTCTTTGATTTTGGATTTTTTTATGTTCCTCCCAATCCCAACAGAGGGACCTTGAGGAAAATGCACAATAACAAAATTTAACTCTCTTTCCAAAGTTCAAGACCGAACTCTATCGATCAACGAGACTACCACCATTCCAAACAAGTCTTGTAGTTATAACATATCGATCAGGATCATCTGCTGTGGAAATTGCACATGATAGTGACGGTGCCATGTTGAAATTTTGTGTCTACCTGTATCTATTAAATACGTGAGACCCTCTTAACAGTGTCATGTGACATGGGAGGATCCTAATCCTGTAAGCTTATATATAGGCTTGAAACTTGAGATGCAGAAAAGAAAAATGAAGAATAAATGGTTCATTTGAATGAAAGACAGATTTGCTCTCTACTTTATGCTACAGCCAAGATCTTTTTCTTTTCCTCTTTTTTTCCCACTGCTTGCAGCGTTTCGTAGTTGCAACGCAGACAAAGATGGAGGTACAAGGTAGCAGAAAGTGATGCAGACAACCCTGAAACCAAACAAAATCCCAAAACTAGGAACACAGCAAAAACTCCCATAATTCAACCCTGTAGTTCAAACCCTATAGTGGGAGCTCAAGACACACCACCCCAGTCTCAGAACATAAAGACAAAAAGTTTGCCTTTGGTAAAGCTGAAAACTTGAACAACCTCTCTAACAGGAAGAACCAATCAATCAAAAACAGAACACCATCATCATGAGTTAAAATCTGAACACTTCTTAAGCAAAGTTAACATATTTTTTGTCCATTCCACAAAAACTATAGCATCCTAAATTCTGCTTTTAATCATGAAAATCCCACCACCCCTCTTGTTAAAAAGAGAGTAGGAACTGACAAAGAGAAGCATCATCTACTACCACAAACAACAGTACTACATCATCATCAGCATCATCATCATAATCTTATCCTTATTTTTTTTAATGATTTTTCACATCAGCAAACACAAAACACAGAAAGAAGAAGACAAAAGGGAGAGTGAAGAGATGAAAGAAAAGAGAAGTAGTACCTGAAAGACAGTGCAGGAGGAAGAGGGAGAAGAAGCAAAGAAGGGAAAGAGGGTAAGAGTGAAAATTACAGAGACAAGAATCCACAGTGTGGGGGAAGACCAGACAAGTGGCAATCCCAAGACATATAAGTTTTCAAATTATCTTTGGAACAACAGCACCAACCAATCAGGAAAAACATATACCACTTAATTAATTAATCAAACAAATTGTTTACTCCTCCACGCCAACTACTTATTTATTTATTACTATTAAATTAATCTCATATACTTTGATTCTTTTAGTTTTTCTTTTGTGAGAGTACAAGTAATTATGTGTAGCGAATTTTCTAGTTCGGAACGCATCCACCTATGTTGATACGGTGTGAGTGGAGGAGGTTCTGCCGTATGTGGTTCTTATGGTGAATGCTGATGTATTTGCTTCTTTGCTTTCATGTGTTTAATATATATTGAAGCTTAATTTAAAATATATATATATATATGCTTTGAATTCTAGAAAATAAAATGCGGCTAATTTCATTACAGTTGGAGGATTTTCATTTGCTAAATTCAAAATAAAAATAAAAAATCCAAAATTATGCTATAATTGGATATACATTGGCATGGGTGAAACAGATGTTAACACGTACGTATTTTTATGTAGATATTTGAAAATAGAAAACTCAGTTAAAACAATTTGGTACTTTGTAAATAATAAAGAAAAATAAAAATAAAAGGCTCTTAATTTACATACTATTAATTTATTCCCTTTACACCACTTAAAGATTAATTATCATTAAAATCTGTGTTAATTTAAAACATTAGTATTATTATTATTATTATGAAAGTAAAATAGTTACATAAAAATGAATTTAAAATCATTATTTATTATTTATAAATCAATTAATTGGATATATTTGCTTCGATTACATATTTGGCGATTTAGAACTGGGTTTGGATACAGATAAAAAAACATTAATTTACTGAAATTTTTCTACTAAAAAAATAATTAAATAAGTTTTAATAAGTATTATTCGGTCCCCTTGTACCAAAAAAAAGTGTTATTCGGTCCCATTACAAAATAGACATTTTTTACAACAATTGCAAAATAATAAATCTATATTCATAAACACTTATATCCAAACATACACAAAATCCTAAGCAATTGTAAGTGTCAACCATGGATGAAATAATCACGTGTGATAAACGGCAGAAAATAGAATAGAATAGAATAGAAGGGTGTAGCAACATAACATAAGGTAGCAAAGCAAAGAGAAGAGAAGAGTTAAGAGGGTGGTTGACTGGTTGTTTGCTTGGAAGTGTTCAAACGCTATAACCACCAGTTGGTGGACCTGTAAGTTGTAACCCTCTCTTTGCCTTAAAAATACTCTTAACTTGACGCATAAATCATTCTATATACTAATCTCTCTCTCTCTCTCTCTCTCATCTATCTTCTGTTAGGATGAACAATATCAACACATACCAGAATGTGTCTCTTTCTTATAAATTAAAAATGGTGGAATATCAACGTTGCCTGGATTCGCTATTCGAAGTAGGTGAAGGTGACAAAATCACGCTTCAATACGTGTGTGGTTCTTGACTTCTAACTTCTATGTTGTAACCTAATAAGTAATTAATAGAGTGATTACATAATCATAAGTTTTTTTTAAATATTCAATCGGTGGTTTTTAATCCATGAAATTTAATCTTACATTATTAATAGAAAAAAAAATCTTACATTCAGCCGGTCATAAGATTATATATAATTAAACATGATAAGTCTCTTCGAACAAATACTTCTCTATACACAATACTACTTAATGATCAAACAATTAATTGACTAAATGTTTAATAAATCTAACTATAAATATGCTCGAACTTGTTGGATTTATTACCTCATGTAATGTTATTATAAAATACTTTTGAGAAAAAAAACTATCATGTACATGTTTTGTTAGTTATTAGTTGGAGTATTCAACACTTTATTCATTAAATAAGTGATTTAAAAGTTTGATTCTCAACTCTAGTAAATAAAAAAAAAAAGTTCATTATTGATCAGTTTGCTACATCTAAGTGCACTCATAGTGGAGTGAGAGATTAATCTCATGTTTACTAGTTAGAGCATCTCCAATGCAAGGTCCTTAGTTCTTATTTTTTAGTTAAGAACTAAGAACTAAGAACTTTACCATTGAAAGTGCTGACATTGACTCTTTAGTTCTTAAAAATAAGAACTCAGTTCTTATATAAGAAGTTTTGCTTTTTGAGTTATTAGCTTAAAATATTAATTATTTATCTCTCATTCAAATCACTTTATTACTTTATGAGTTTTGTTTTATTACTTTATGAAAAAATAAAAAGTATAAATAATGTGGTTGGTGAGACCAAATGAATAGTGGTAAGAACTAAGAACTAAGAACTCATGGTTGGAGCAAAATTGCTTGAGAGTTACTTTAACACATGTGGCAATACGGGCCCATATGAATAGTGCTAAAAACTAAAAAATAAGAACTAGCATTGAAGATGCTCTTATATAAATATCTAGTTCAGTTGACATCTAAAAAATTATTAGATGGATGCATATATATAGTTATTGAACTAACGCTCAACGAGTGGTTAGTTCAAGTGGTACATGCTTAATTCTTTTGTGGATGGAAAAAACTTCGCTGAATGAGTTAGCTCCATGTAGATGTTATCAGCTCGAAAAAAAAATGTTTTCAAAGGACCCTTTCTTAAAAAAAATATATATATAGTTATCTATCTATCTATCTATCTATCTATAAACTATATAAAGGAAGAGTTTTTGCAACTTTGAGGGTAAGATAGTAATTCAATAAATCAATGCACATGAGTGAATATTTTTTCATGGGCATATATGTAAATTTGTGAATAATTAATTATAAAATCAATCTTGACCGTTGATTGTTTCTAATCCTAACCGTACATCATTTTCTTACAAAACCCTTTGAGAAACCTTTTGACATTCTTGGTTGTTTTCTTTATTGCTTTTGTAACTCTTGAATGTGGTTACAAAAATAGCAAGAGTCTCTTCCTTTTTCTCTCATATATGAAACACATTTCCATTCCACTTTCAGATTCCTTTCATCTTTCCCATCTTGATCTCCAGAACCTCTATTCCTATGGAAGAAATCTCTCTCATTTGAATTCTCTAAAAGCATCATCCCCTACATAAGAAGATATTTTGTCAGGTTAGAAAATTTTCTACTTCATCTATTCTTTTTTATCAGTCACTTCTTCTTCTTCATGAGTTTTCATTCTTTAGGCATTAATGGTCTTCTCCATCATCATCGTCCATCCGGTAAGAGTTCTCTATGGATTAATAAAATTACTATGATATTTTCTTAACTTCTATTATGTTTTCTTCTTTATCATTTCTCTTATTGTGTTTCATTTTTTTTCATGCACAATTTTATGATGTTATTTCCATTTCTTTGACAGATCAATCTTTAGTTAATGTAAGTTTCTTACTTTTCTTTTCATTTTCATTATCAACTAAATCAACTAACTGATTTTCTTTTCTTCTAATCTAATAAAATGAAGTCTTTGTTCTTATTTTACATTTAATTGATTTCATTTCAATTTTTTCTTCTTTTAGGTTTTACTGCTATTGTTACCGTTCTTCCAATATACTATCTTGAAAATATGTAAGTTTCTTACATCTTTTGTACTTTTTAATTGTTTGATTGTCAACTTGGTCTACTGAATGAAAGTCATCTTTATTTTATTTCACTTTATACAGTGTTGTCATCTTCATCGTCCTTCTTCTCTTCGAATACGTTAGGTTTAATTTATTTTTGTCATTTTTAGTGTCACTTGCACTACGAATGCACTAATTTTACATTATTTTTCAATTTTTGGTTTTGTTCTGCCTTCTTATTTCTTTTATCTATCAACTCTATTGGTTTTTTTTGTTGATAAATATCAACTCTATTGGTTGAGTGTACCTCATTTTTTTGTTCATTTTCCTATTGAAATGAAATCCTTAATTTTTTTGACTGAAATTGAAGGACCAATGAAATTCAACTTAAATTTTTTGAATCTTAATTTTTTATGTTATAACTCAACCATAATATAAATATATTAAATTTTATTTAAATACTAACTTTCGGTTTCAATTTGAATTCATTTCTTCGTCTTTATAGTTTTAACCGCTTGAGATTAGGAATTCTATGAGACACATATTATTATTTTATAGTTATTGAAACATTAATCAACTAATAATTAATATTAATAATAAACCTTAAAAGTGAGTTAAAAAAAACCTTAAAAGTTAAAGGTCATTCAATAAAAAAAAACTCTCATATCTCTTCCTCTTGAACTTCCTTCATCAATGTCATTCTATAGAGTTTTACTATTAATTTCAAAATATTTTAAATAAATTTATTATTATTTATTTCTTATGAGGTATGAAATTTAAAAAGACAAACTTAATATTAAATAACATCTTACCAAAATAATACTCTCGCTAACCCTTCTCTCTACAAGTATATAAATAAGTGTCAATACTCATTCAACATGTGTTATTCACATAATCTTTGTTTATGTATTTGCTTTTGTTTTTTCAAAAGCTCAAGGTTCAAGCTATTTTCTCAGGTACATATATTCAAGGGGTAACTATTGATTTACTAGCCTAGAATGTTTATATGTGTTCTAACATTTTTTTTTTCATGATGATTTTCAACTTGATTTCATCATGTAAAATCGAAACACCTAACAAAATATCTTCTTTTTGATGGCCCAAATTTTGCATAAGGTATCTGATATTTCAGAGTTCGTGTGCTCCATGTGTGGGAAATAAGAGATTTCAAAAAACCTCAAGTTGTTAATAGTATTAAGTTGCTCTTAATCGATGAACATGTGTTATGTTTTAATATTTTTTTCCACTCTCATGGTACCTAATCAAACTATTTATTTTTACCATACAAAACCATGAATTTTTATGATTGGAAATTTTTATTTTGAAAATAAAACGGCGCTCGAAGATCCATGCAACCTTTGGCCGGAGTCAAATAGCACAGTTTAGTGACACATTGTGTGAAGGACAAGTTTATATGATTCATAATTTTATGGTTCAAACATCTACTAAGAAATGTAGAGTCACAAAGTATAAATACAAGATTACTTTAATGGGCATCTCTAAAGTTAAAGAGACTACAAGTGACACAATCTATGGAGCAAAATATGATTTTATACCACTTCCTAAAATTCAGACAACCGCTAATGACTAATACTTTTTTTGAAAGTCAAAATGTATTGAAATAAAGATGAGGAGATATACATGATATTCACCCTCCTCGGAGGGGATCCAAAAAGCAAAACCAGTCAAAAAATACCCTCTAAGATTCTGCAGACCTAACCAAAACCTAGCCAAACAGTTAAAAAAAATCTAGCAAAACGGGTTTTGCTAATGACTAATACTTGCTAGGTTACTTCTCATACAACAGAAGCATTGCATGCTCCACATTGTAGTTTAATATTAATCTTTATCTTTTTTTTATGTTAGATGTTAATGAGCATTTAGTTGAAAAAAAGTGGATTAATAGAAAGTGAAAGGGATGGATAGACAAATAGGCATATAGATGTTGCGCTACACGATTCGGCGTGGGTCTTTTTCATACATTGATTATATTAAATTTTTTAGACTCTCCTAAATCATTAGGTTTATTTTGTTAAAATTATAATGAAAATTGCAGAGGCAATCAACTGGTGTGTACACTTTGAGACTTATACGCAGACCAGGTGGTGGTGTCTTAAGCCAAGAAAATAACGAAGAAATTTTAGTTGTGATAGTTCATCCGTGTAAGACCAAAAACTTGCGATGATGATGATGAAGTTCGAGGTTGGGTACACAGTTGAAAGGAACCATGTTTGGTGGAAGCATATTAGAAACCTTGCAACTAAGATTAATTCAAGGTGCAATGATGAAAATACCAAATGCAAAATTATTTTGGGATTTAGTCAGTCAAGGGCGCCAATTTGTTCTAGGTAAGCTCTTCTTTTCTATGTGAGATTCATATACATACTCCATAGTAAAGTTATATGGATATCTAAGTAAAAACCTTTTATTGGCTTAAAAAAACGCAAAACAAATCCGCCATAACTCCAAGATGCATAAACTTCCAAGGACATCCACTAAACTCATCGGCTTCAGGCATGACAGCACCGGTGTGAAGCAGATTCAACAATTTTTATATTTAAAAAGAATTGTATTGTTTTAATTCATGATTCTTATTTTAGTAAATCTATAAAAATAACTAAGAATATGAAAAAATACACATTATAAACAAAAATGAGTATCTCCATGTATTTCACGAGTCACAATACTAGGACTTGGTTTAAACCTTCCCGAGTCAAAACCTATTTATATTTTCCATTTTTTTAATGTTTTTGTGCTCAATCAACAATTATTCTAATGAAAACTACTGTTATCTCCACACAAAAAAATGAAAATTACTTTCTTCTTGGATAAGACGTCTTTCTTTGAAGGAAATCATGTTCGAGTCGAAAACATCCATATCATTGTGAGGTTATCTCTCTTAGGAAAAAGTTACTTTCATTCTACATGAAACAAAAAATAAAAATCTATATGAAAATTACCTAAATGCACATCAAATTTGCCTAGCTTAAAACGCTTATGTATTTTCATTTTCTCTTTCTTTTTTTTACTCCCTTTTTTTTTCTTAGATTTCTTTTTATATGTTTATTGATTAACATAAATAAGGATGAAAAACATATATATATATATGTATATATATATACATATATATATATATACATATATATATAATAATTTCTTTTTTGCAAGACAAAAACTAACACATTTATCATGAAAAAATATTTACAAATTAATAAGTTCTAATATCGAAAATTAAACTATATCCTTTATTAATTTGTAAATTATCTTTGGACATTATTAAAAATACTACACGCATTCTTATTAATACCAACCACCCTAATGTGTAGCGGTAGTGAAAATGTAACACACTTTAAATTGTGATACACATTGGGGATGATAATGATAGGTGTGGGTGATATTAATATCAATGTCCATTATCTTTTAATACATATAACAACAATAATAAATATTTTAAAATTTTACGTCATAAAAAAAAATGAATATCCCCGTGCATCGCACGGGTAAAAGATACTAGTGTTTTAATAAAATCTTAGTACTTTTTCCGTACTTTTAAATAACTTTAAAAGTAGATATACAAAACCATTTTAATTTGATTGTGAAAATATAGATTCCATGGGAAAGAACATTTATATTAAAATATTTTCAAGTTGAAAATAACAAACAATATAATTTTATAATTTTTTTCATAAGTTTAAATGTATATATATATATATAAATATGAAATTTTGACGACAACTAGAATAAATGAACATATATAGCTTTTTTTTTTTATGTTTAGGTTTTTCGATGAGAAAGTAAAATAAATTATTGAGTCGCTAAATTCAAGTTTTCTAAGCATCAACATAACAATCTCACAACATAAGTTAATTCAGATTCCAAATGAACAAGTTGTTGAAATAACAAGTCCTTTATACATGTGAGAGAGAGAGAGAGAGAGAGAGAGAGAGAGAGAGAGAGAGAGAGAGAGAGAGAGAGAGAGAGAGAGAGAGAGAGAGAGAGAGAGAGAGAGAGAGAGAGAGAGAGAGAGAGAGAGAGAGAACAATTTGTGACACGGGGATAGAAAATATATAGTCAAAATTTGTTGGGGTATAAAAAAATTATGATACGAAGAGGAACATTTAGTATGAAAATACCTTCAAGTTGAAACTAATTGAAAATGTTTTAATATAATTTTTTAACTTTTTCTAGACTTTTTAAATATTTTAGGGGTAGATATAGAGAAGCATTACAATTTGGTTCAACGAGATCAAAAAATATGAGATTTTACTTTGAATTGGTTTGGAACCCAAGGAGAGAGTCTGAGTGCACCTTGAAGAAGCGATAGAAAAAATTCATCAAAGCGAATAACCTTAGAGAGAATCATTATATTTGGTTTGAAATTCATAAAAATGATCCACACGTTATTCATATTGGAGTCATGAACGAATTAATTTCTCCAACCAAAAGTCAGTTATTGAAATTTTGCAGTTGTGTTTTTTATTTTTCTCGGTGGCTAACAATTAGATAGATTGGATATTAAATCCAACAATTTTGTACGTTTTACTGGAATGTGATGTTTTCCCACCAGATATATCTATTGCGATTTTTCGTTAAATGTTCTTGATTTTTGATAAATATATTATAGTATTTTATATAAGATAATTATTATTGCATCTTTAATTTTTTTTTTACCCATCCGTATTTATTTAGAGTTTAGAAAATCACAATGATATAGTGTAAAAAAATGTAACTTAATATGTAATCCATATTTTCTATCAATTTTTATAAATTATAAATTGTGTAAACTTATATTTGGAGATAGGAAAAACGAAAATAAAAGAAAAAAAAATCATATCATTTATTATATTATTATATCATAAACAAATTAATCAAATAAAAAAATAATATTTACATTTACTTTTCATTTATACAAAATAAATAATTTTATATATTAAAAGAAAATTATTATATACTTAGAAATATGTCCCCCGTGCATCGGCACGGGTATACATACTAGTTGCCTCATATTGGTCAAGACTCAAACCGACTCTCTTTTCTAAAATATATCCATTTACCAAGTCCCAAGAGGCACACACTCAAAACTCGTTACTCTAAAAAAGTAAAGTAGGAATACATAAGAATATACGTCAAATCTTTATTATATGTAAATGGAAGGCATGTGTATTTGTGTAAAACCCTAAATTTTTCCTTAGCTAGCACAGGTCAACCTTCTAAATAAAAGACCACTCTTAATGGATTTGTTTGTAGAATAATATAAAAAGCATTTTTGGCCCCTGATGTTTTAAGTTTGTGCAAATTATGCTCCTACTCTATTTTTGTCGACGTTTCTACCCCTCAAGTTTTCAAACAGTGCACCGTCTATCCCTCTGTCAGTCAGGCTTTCTCAGGAGAGGTTCATGAGTGGATTGTAGAGATGAATAGGAGTATATGAAGTTGATGATGATCAAGGAAATGATATAAATTAAATTTGCTTGAGGTATATATCAATTATGTATGTAACTGAACTGGTTAAATGCATGTTTTGCTACTTATAGGTCTTGAGTTTGAATCTCCCATGCCCCATTTTTTCAATTTCCCTTGTAATTTTCACGTGGTAGGTCCAAAAAATATTTAAAAAAAAAAGCCAAATCAGCTCATTATGTTAGTTTTTTAACATCTGACTGATGGAGGGGTAGACGGTGCATTGTTTGAAAACATGAGGGGTAGAAACATCGACAAAAATAGAATAAGGGCAGAATTTACACAAACTTGAAATATCAGGGGCGAAAAGTGTTTTTTAGCCTAAGTATATATATGTGCATATTTATATTTTAGTTTTAAAATTTTTCACACTTCAAATCAAATTAATGATAAATAATTACTTAAATAAAAAATTGTTTTAAAGTAGTGTATCCATTCCCCTGCTGCAAAAACCTACAAATATACCATATCCGATTTTTGGAAGAGTATGCTTTTCTCAGGGCCATTAATTTATCCTTGCGCCTGCCCATAAATGTTTTCTTTTCGGTTCTGGCTTTTCGTATGCTCCCTTGACTTTAATGAAGGTAGGTTCCCATCCACTTGATTTTTTAGCCCCCTCTCTATTGATTATAATTGAACTTTCCTTTTGAAAAACATCTCATTAATTAATCTCTCTTCCAACAAAAATATATACTGACTCTATATATGATAAATCATTTGGAAGGGTAATTGATCTCAAGGGAAAAGGGGATAGTTTTGTATCCACATTATCGGGTTTACAACTAAAAAGACGGATAAAAGAATGCATTGGATGGGCATTGAGAAGGAAGGACGCTTTCAGAAGAACGCAATATACAACTATTTATTTTATTGTGCTCTTCAAGTGTACTTGTTTCCCCTTCTTCTTTCCCCTTCTTCGTTACCTCAGTGAGTTTTTGTGAAATAAATCAATTTTGATGAGAAGATAAAAGAATTGTTTTATACATGTATCCCTTTTAAGATTTTAACACATGTATTAACAAATGCATTAATGTTTTTGTTTTTTAATATGTTACTTCATTTATTAATTTTGACCCTTCAATTTTCATATCATGATTAAGAATTATTTTAAGTTAAGAGTATACTCCTCTCAATATTTGTCAAAATGACACTTCACATCATTCTCATCTAAAATGTACACTTCACTCAACCCCTTTCAACTTTTGCGACGGAATCAGAATTCATTTCAAAATCCAAATAACAGAGACATAACTAATGACAGATTTTGTAAAGAGATGTTTTGTCGCAAAAGTCATCACTAATTTAAATCTGACTATAGCGACAGATTATATTTCTACCTCTGAATTTCTTTGATAATTTAAAATACTTGTTAAACTTTGCACTTATTAGTGACGAGTTTTGCAGATGGAAAAATATTTTGTCGATAAAATAGAGGGATTTAAATTAGTGACGATTTTTGCAATGAAAATCATCCCTCTATAAAATTTGTCAGTAACTTTGTGTCTATTATTCATTATCTAAAGGATTTTGTAACAGATTTTGATATTTTGTTGTAAAACTTAAAAGGGGTGGGGTGTAGTGTATATCTTAAATAACAATGAGATGGAGTGTCATTTTAACAAATCTTGAAAGAGTGAATGTATTTTACTCTTACAAAAGTGTTGAGTCTGTTGACAGATAAATATGAAAAAAAAAACTCAAAATAGTGAACAGATGGAATAGAAAAATTATAATTAAAAAGAAATTAATGAAACCTTAGTATTAAATATATTCATACTTTTAATTTTTTATTTATATATCCTTATAAATATTATAAAGTTATTTGTTAGTATTTATAAAAAAGTTATCATAAAACTAAAGTTCAAATTTACGATAGAGGTGGTCTTCCAGAAATGGATCTTCGAGCAATGTGATATTTGAATAATAGATGTAGAATGAACACTCTGGTGGTGATAGCTATGTCCATGATGGAGCTTGATGGAGAACGACGGAGGGTGTACTTGTAAAATGTACTTCAACACTCAAGTCAGCTTCGAGATCAATGAGAGAAGAATCTCAAAGCCTTAAAAGAATATTCAGATATCAAAAATGAGTTACACTTACATAAATGAATTATCAAATATGTATTTATAGGCATTGTAAGATCTATTATTGTGGGCTTGTGGCGCCGAGCATTAATGAAACTTTTTTGTAGGGATTCCGACAATCGTTACGTTTGAGTGATCTTGCAATAATTATTTAATAAGTATGTCGACTTTGATCAACTCACGTGGCTAACTACTAGACGGGACAAATCATCGTTTTGGCCGTTCCAACCAATTGTTATGGTGTCCACTTTATTGTGAAGCCTTTTAACTATCTGGACAATATTAAACCTTATGGTTAATTGAGTCGGCCAGAACATGAGCGCACTTAACATGTAAAATATTTCTTGGAGAAACACACGTTCTTTTTCACATGTTTATTTTTGGGTCAACTGGTCCAAGTTATATTAAACCCGACATAAAACAAGTTAACAAAGGCCCAAGGAGACAAGGTTAGCAACCAGAGAGAAATTGAGCTCAGGATTAGGGTTGGCAATGGCCAATGGGCCCCGTGGGTGCGGGTTTGGCTATTCCCACACCCAAACCCAAACTTTACACCCAAACCCAAACCCGAATTCAATATGGGTGCAAAAGTTAAACACAAACCCAAATCCCTGGGTTTTGGGTTACCCGAACCCAAACCCAAAACCCAATGTGAGTACCGAACCGACAAAAAATCAAAAATATCAACCCGGAAACAACATGTACATAAGAGAACAACATGAACATAAGCTGATTAAACCTCATTATCATTCCAATACAAATGAAAAATATAGTTCATGAATATAAGCCTACTTAGTAACTTAAAAAAAAGCTTCTACTTAGTAGCTTTAATAGTATATATATATATAAGGGTTGATAATTACATGCATAAGACTTCGGCTTTGGGTTTGGGTTTGGGTTTGGGTGTGGGTTTAATCAATCCCACACCCAAACCCAAACATGTTTTAAAATTTAGGTGAAACCCAAACCCGAACCCGAACCCAAAGAAATCGGGTTTCGCACACAATTTCGGGGCGGGTTCGGGCTGAGCCCCGCGGGTTTGGGTTTTCCTGTCATCTCTACTCAGGATCTATAACCCACACGTGCATAAGGACTTCCGTCTGCCAGGGGATCTAAACTAGATCACAAAATAATCTAACCAAGTACAAAGTTGTCACAATTTTTTTATTTGGATAATGAAACTAAAAAAACAAGAAAACAACCGAAAATTGGTCTGAATCAAGCTGCAGACTCTAATCTAATATACAAGTTTAGCATAATTATTTTCTCATGTTCTATGTTTTTCTTGTGAACCTATATGTCATTAGTTCTATGTTAATCTAGTTGCTGCTGATTATAATCATTTTGCTTACATGATGGCCCAAATGAGACAGGTCCATTAGGTTGAGATTCTTTGCCCAAATACTACATGCCCATCAAGGGAATAAAATTTTGGTGGTATTAGTCCCAAACAACTGAACTGTTGGGCCGTGATTTATGAAATTATGATCCGTTGACAAAAACAATAAGTAAAATCAAATATATAATGGAGGTGCCGAGCTGGGCTTTCAACCCTTTCCTCTTACATTCGTCTGATAATTTTGGTATTTCTCCCATCTCTCAACCTTTGCCTGGAGAGAACTACAACTCTTGGTCTTGGAGTAGAGCAATGTGTATATGTTTTGATATGTCTATGCCTATGTTGCATACCCAATGTTCCGGGTTCACAGTTTATATGAATATGTTGAATTTATTTATTTCACAATGAAACAAAGAGTTAACAAAATGAAATCCTGGTGAGAGGTTAAAGTAAAAAAAAATATATGTTTTTATATTTTTATTGTGGTCGCCTTCAATTTTTTTTTAAACAAAAGTTATATATATATATAGATATAAAAGGTCGATAGTACAAATAATCATCCAATGCTATAAAGCATAAGTTAAAACTGCTACCCAGTGATCATGAGAACAAGCTCAGATCAAAAAACCTACGAGACAGACATCCGTCGGGGACCCAAACTGTGACAAAAGTCACATAACCCAACAAAAATGGAGTCACATCTCGGCACTAGAAATGCAACAACGCACAAACTATCGACCAAAAGCACCACGGTACTAAGCCCAGGATACCAAATCACCACCGATGACTCAAGAAGCATCAAGACCGCCAACCTAGTCTGCATCGAGCCTTCAGTAAAACTCCACCGCGCAACACCTCAAAAGCATATCGAAAGAAGCTCTTCATCTGCCACCGACATCAAAGTTGCAAAACGGTGAAGGATAAAACATCAAATAAGCATCCTGAAAGCTTCAAATCTGAGGAAGGACGCCGAAATCAACAGATCTGAGGAGCCACGAGCAGTGTTCTAAACAGGGGTGATACTCCGAGCGAAGGGAAATAGGGACGCCGCCGTCGCACTACACCGCCACCACAGACTCGGATGGCCTCAACATGCTAGCACAGGTCAAGGCAAGCAAAGAGGCTCACCAACGACGACGTGTTGCAAGACGCAGCAGCGATGGAAGTGCCAATGGCGAGGCTAGAACCAGACCCAAATCCACATCGCAGCAAGAACGGACAGAAGACAACAGTGGCTTTGACTCCATGGGGGAAGGAGGAAGACGCCGCCGCACAACAAGGCCACCACGCTCCCGGAACTGGCCTTAGCAAGCTATCACAGTTCAGGCAAGCCAAGAGACTTACCGGCGACACTCGCTCATAGCAGCGATGTCGCCTATGCCGAGGAGGAGGCAGAGCACGCAGCGGAACGAAGGGGTAGAGCACGCAACAGATCGAAAGGCAGAGCACTCACCAGTTCGAAAAGGCAGAGAAACCTTAAAGTTTGTCTCCGCCTCTCATAAATCCTTGATTTTCAAAATCAATAGCTACGATTTATTTAAGTAAAAAATAACTTATTAAATCTAAGTCTAAGATGTTATGATGATTTATTAGTCGCATTCGGAAAGACCATAGAAAATCTAAATTTACTCTGACATGTAGTAATAATTTGGATTATTATCTCTTATAGAGTTATAGTACAATGATAAAGAGGCTTCCCATGTAGAGATGTAAACCTTTTTTTTAGCTCTTTAATTAGGGAACCTCTTAACTAACAACAGTCCAACACTAACATATTACACTTAATAATTGATACACATGGCATGTTCTGTAAGTAGATGGCTCAGATCTTGAATTTCAGCATGTTAACTTTTTCTTATGCCGACAAACCAAAACACAGGCGTCGGTAGAGGGTTGGTTTATTCAACCTTTCTTTTTTAAAGTAGAATCCGGAACACGTATTAAATGACAAATGGTAGTTTGCATTTTTTAAGAATGTTGTGGTTGAGAAGAAATTATTCATCAAAATATGAAGATGAGATTTAATTTTTTTAAAGATGTGTTTAAAGTAGATAATTTCTTTTGGGTACTACTAGCTTTTATGAAAATGAGAAGGCAAAACACCAAGTAAATTATTATGAGAATGACTTGATTTGTTTTATTAATTACTACAAAATTAAAGCTGCATCCTTATATAGCTTTTAATCGTTTGATTTACAATATTAAATAATACAATGGTTAAAATTTAATCAGGATTATTATCATGGTGTAAGGGGTCACTAAGGAGATTAACAAGCTAGTGGCTAATTAAAGAAAAAGAGTTGTAAGATATGCAGAATATTAATTTTTTTAAAATGTTTATTTATTATATGAATTAAAGTTGTCCAAAAAGGCCCGACCCAGCTCGATCCGAAACCGAACAAACTGTGGCCTTTTTGGTGCAGTCGGGTGGTTCGGGGCGGACGCTACAGTCCGATTTTTCTTGGTTCAACGAGGTCAGTTTCAGTCTGAGATTGCCGAGACATTATCTAACAAAAGCTGAATTATCCAGAAAGAGGACCCAACAGATCCAAACCATGCTTAGCTAGAGCATCTACTACAGAATTTGCCTCTTTAAATATATGACCCAAAGGGAATAAGAGAAATTTTAATAGAAGGGAGAGAGATTTGAGACTGAACATGACAAATTTAAAAAGGAAAAATAAAAGGTTTGTTTGATTGTAGCTTTAGGGCTTGTTTGGTGATAGTTTTTGAAAACTGTTTTCTATTTTAAAAAAATTAATTAAAATTTGTTTGTCCCAACCTGTTTCCAGAAACTGTTTTTGAAAAAAAAATCTGTTTTCAATTTTTAAAACTAAAATATTAGAAAAACTTAGAGAAGTTTTATGTTCCTGTTTTTAGTTTTCAAATTAAAATTTTTTAAATGGTACAAAATATTTCATTCAAACAATTTTTGCTTCTTTTCTTTTAAAAAACAGTTTTTTGTGGGTCTGTTTGATTGAAGTTATGATTTTTTGTATTTAAAAAAAAATTAAAAACTATTTTTGAAAACTATTGGTTAAAAAAATAAAATTTGTTTGAATGAGATGTTTTTTAACATTAAAAAGTTTTAATTTGAAAACTAAAAAAAAAAAACATATTTGAACTCTTATGGTATTTTAATTTTTAAAACTGAATATGAAAATTATTTTAAAAAAAATTGTGACAAACAAAATTTTAATTTTGTAGTTTTTAAAAACAGAAAACGACTTTAAAAACTATAATCAAACAAATCCTGAATTTAAAAATAGTTTTTAAGTCACTACACTAACCCACTCAGTTACAACCAATCCCTCTTGAGTAGGAAGAAGGCTGTGAATTGTCATTGATATCTGCCAATGTTTGTTAATTAGGACTTAATTTTCTAATTAGAAGAGTTACTGGGTTAGCTAGACAAAAACGTGATGCCAGCTAATATAGATATTAAAGGAACCTTGATAAGAGATGCCTCAGATTTGGACGAAAACAAAGGTCAACATTTATTGAAAATTTGGGGGTGGTGCACCAAACAACATCAATATATGGTGTTCTTCTTATTACTAACAAACATCGTTTCTTTTATTCGTTTCCTGAGATACTCAAAACTCTACTATATCTGTGTGCCATCCTAATACTACTATATTACTACATTACATCAATAGTAACCACTACACTACTAGCTGCCATATTGTCGAAAGAAGAAAAGGCAAAGACAAACTACTAATAAGAAAAGCCTAACCCATGATGATCATCAATATTACTGGAATTTGGACTTCCAAGCTAAATAGAGAAAAAATGAAATGAAGTGATTTGGTTAAAATATATCCTTCAGCTTCATATATTAAGTTTGTTTATTTTTTGAGAAATATATTAAGTTTATTTTTAATTATATATTTTTTAAATTACTTTCGACACGAGTGTGATGAAGGTCAAAAGTCTCTCCTAAAGTAAGGTTTAAGTAATCACATTTTACAACTACGACTGATTCTCATTGGCTCATTGTGTAATTAAGTTAGGGGTTGTTCGAGTGATTGTCAGTTTTCAGTTTTTGGTTTTTAAATGGAAATTTGAAAATATAATGTGTTCGGTAAAAATAAAGTTGAAGTAAATTTTTACTGAATTTCAAAATCGTTTTTGCCTATTTTTTAAAACCACGAAATATGGTTTTGTGATTATGGATTTTAGTTTCAAAATTAAAACATGTAACTTCATCACCATCACCACCAGCGTACCACCGCGCCACCGTCACCACCACCCCTCCACCGCCACCACGACTACCTTCACCATCACCTCCACCGCCGCCGCCACCTATTAAATTAAAACCATGAGATCACAAATATTAAATATCATCACTCACTTCATAAGGAAGATACCTACCTTTTAAACGTACCTGACAGGATTGACCTAAAGAAATCCCACAAGACAAGGGCATCTCGAACGTGCAGAACAGACACGCATAGAAGTTATAAATTTGTCACTGTGGGAATCGATAGAACAGAGGAAATAACAACAATACACTTTCTAACATTTATTTAAATCATATGCGAGGTCTATAAAACATTGGTAAATCTCAAGAAATATCGATATATGTCTCCAATAAAATAATGATAATTATAAGTATCTGATAACAATAAACGTCAAGAGAGTTCAGTGGAATATAATTTACCCCAACTATATCATATCCATTCATCTCCCAAATTCATGAATTTCATTCCTCTATACAATAATGCAAAGCATGTGAGAATGATATATACCATGGGTCTACATACAGCACATGCGCGCAACCAAAATGGTATGGTGCACGGTCTGCTAGTAATGTAGCCTTTTATTCAAAGATGAAAATGTTTGGAATTTTATAACGTAAGTAGCAAAAAGTTCTTAATCTAAAGTTCTAGAGGAATCTATTTTGGAGGGATAGAAAAAGAAAAAGCATATTCAATATTTTCCAAAAGAAAAAGCACATCCAAAGTATAGAAATGTTAACTAAATTTGTTCAGAGTGAAAAAAAAGTTAAATATGTTTTTTAGTCCTCTATAGAATATGAGCAAATTAAATTTGTTCTTTTAAAAATATTTTATAACTTTTAGTCCCCAATTAATGAGATGAGTGAAATTAGTTCATTAGTTCATTTTGTGGCGATTTAAACCGCCGCTAAAACAAAATAAACAATTTGTGACGCTTAAAAATTGCAGTCAATACACAAAAATCGCAATAAAAAGTATGACATTGACTAACTTCACTTATTTTAATAATATTGGAGACTAAAAACTATGAATTTATTTTGAGGATCAGATGCAATTCACCCTTATTTCATAGGAACTAAAATCATATTTAACCCAAAAAAACTAGTGTAAATTTCAAAGATTAAAAAAAATCATATTCTAAATAGCTACGTCGACATTAGATATGCACTTTGATCAAACATTCACATTAACTTTTCTTTACCCATAAAGCCTAGACTTCAAAATTGAAATTTTCCACTGTTTAACACTTGAACTGAAAGCAAGCTGTAACGTGAAAAATGAGGATTGAGGACGACATAATCATGATCTTCTTCATTACCCCTTTTCCAATTTCCTTTTTTTTTTTTTTTGACTAAAGCGTTGTTGGTATGAATTGTTGTTGTTGTAAAGTTGAAGGCTTCATGCAATAAATAAGCTTTGATTTCTATAATATCCATTTCAAATATTTTGTTGTTTCAAAAATTTAAAATAATTTATATCATTTTCTTGCATTTATACCATCACTTATACCATCATTTTTATTTTCACTAATTACAATTATCACCAATTACTTTAATCAACTCTATGAAGAAGCATTTGAAATAACATGTTTGGATAAGCTTCTATTTTTTTACAATTAATTTTAAAACCTAAAAACCATTCGGAGAAGATTCCCAAAAATTAAACCCAACAAAATTAATTGTAGAAGAATTTTCAAACACGCTATTAGTTTTTAAATGTATCAATTGATACTAAGAAAAAATAAGGTGATGCAATCATGATATTATAGCTTATAACAAGAATTAATTATGAGACATTTTTTGTTAAAGCATACAAGTGTGAACAAATGAAATAGAAAAAACTCATTGTCCAGCCCCCTACCGCTTGATGCGCTGACCGTGAGGCGGGAGATTAGTCTCACGGCTGTCGGCTGTGGGGATACCTTGGTCAAGACAAAAAAATTGAAATAATTCACATATTGAAAGGATAAGCAAAGGTTGAATAGTAGTATATAAGTGGAAAAACTCCCTCACCTATTGTCTTAAAGTTGTGGTGAATGTATAAGGAAAATGTCCAAATCACTTGTGCTCTATGCTATATATGGATGGTGGATTCTCAACTCTTTCATGAGCCAACAAACTATGAAGAGTTTTATACTTTTATGTTTCGTTGTGCCACTCCAACTCTCGTAGTCATGTTGAGTTCCAATGATCGAAATAAGAATGTGCGAAGTGAAGTGTTCGAGGGGAGTAAAAAAGAGGGGGAAAGAAAGAAATATGAAAGAGTACGGGATTCACATTTGAAGGGGAGTGTTGAAGTATATAACTGTGAATGACAATGGAAGGATAAACAATGATTGAACCGTTTATAATTGAAATGACTCACTCATTCATTGGCTTTATTGCCCAATGTAAATAGTGAACTTCTAACTCCCTCATGAGCCATCAGACTATGAAGAGCCTCGTGTTCAACTGCATATGATGAATCAAATTACGGTGAACGGACAAAAATAAAAACTAACGAAAATTACTTTTAGTCACTGTGATTTTAACTCAACGTGGTTTTCTGTTGGTTGTTTGGTATCTGAACATTCACCAAATATGCTCTAAGAAACTGTCCAAATATCCTAACATGAAATCAAAACAAAAAAATAGTTAGATAGAAATTACCTGACACGTATGGAAGAATCACACACAAGACAATCACAATGATGACAAGCAGAGTTTTAGATCAGATTCAAAGGCTCAAATATAAAATATATAGAGCCCATTACACATACCTCTGTCTCTGTCTTTTATTTATCTTTTAAAAACTTTCCCTCCATTAATTCACTTCTGCTAGACTGAGAACTGAGAAGAAGAAGAAGAAGAAGAAGAAGAAGAAGAAGAAGAAGAAGAAGAAGAAGAAGAAGAAGAAGAAGAAGCCATGGAAACCACCTCAGTTTCCAAGCTTCTCACACTGTTCTTCTTCACAGTCTTGTTCGTGTGTTCTGAGCTGATCCACTGCAGTGTCACCTACGACAAGAAAGCCATTGTCATCAATGGCCAAAGAAGGATCCTCATCTCTGGCTCCATTCACTACCCCAGAAGCACCCCTGAAGTGTGTTTTTTTTCACACCCTTTTTGCTTCACTTTTTGCCTTTTCCTTGGGAATTGATACTTGTGTTTCTGAATTCTGTTTTCTTGAAATGTGTGTTGTTAATGTTGATATTGTAGATGTGGGAGGATCTGATTCAGAAAGCCAAACATGGAGGCCTAGATGTCATAGACACTTATGTCTTCTGGAATGTTCATGAACCATCTCCTGGCAATGTACTACTCTAGACTCTAGATCTTCATCCTTCTGCAATTGATTCTAAATGCAAGATCAATTCTGGGAAGAAGCTTCTGCTTGAGTAGCTTCTGGATCCCAGAATTGATTCTAAGGATCTAAACTTGCTATTAGTTTGAAATTCTCAAGTGGCCTCACAGGCTCACACTTTTTTTTTTTCTCTTCTCATTTTCTGTTATGTTGGGGGGCAGTACAACTTTGAAGGAAGATACGATTTGGTACGGTTCATTAAGACAGTGCAGAAAGTGGGGCTCTATGTACATCTTCGAATTGGACCATATGTTTGTGCTGAGTGGAACTTTGGGTAAGTGCAGCTTTAACTTTTCTTATTTTTCACTCCCAAGCAAAATCAATTCTAATCACATGTTTCTGTGAGTAGTTTTTGAATGTCAGAATTGATTGATCCAAGCATGCTATAAAGATCATATTCTTTATGTCCTTAAAATTTAATGTTTAGTTTCTTGGGATTAGTGCTTGTTGTTGTGATTTCCAACCACATTCTTTCATGGTGTAGAGGATTTCCTGTTTGGTTGAAGTATGTTCCTGGCATCAGTTTCAGAACAGATAATGGCCCTTTCAAGGTTGAACAGTAATTTAAGATTTCTCTTCTGAGTCTCTCTGCTCAATTATTGAATGGTGTAAGTGACCAGAGAAATAATGAAATTCTTGTTGCATATTTTGAACTTTAGGCAGCAATGCAAGGCTTCACTCAAAAAATTGTCCAGATGATGAAGAATGAAAAGCTATTTCAATCTCAGGGTGGTCCAATCATTCTTGCTCAAGTAGGCTGTTCCTTTCACCTTTGTCCTATAACTGAAGTGTTATTCAAAAATTGTCTCCACATGAATCCTTCTACAATTGAGTGTATGTTTGGAAATGAGTCATGCACAGACTCTATCCAATGTAAGTTTGGGCAAACTCTACATATTGTTGCTTCCACTAGACATGGATCTGGAGAGAAAACGCGGTGATCAGACTCATTCTCAAACATACATTGATTCTTAATTCAGAATAAATTATTGGGAGGAGTTTCCGTGAGTAGCTTCTGCCTATCAAAATTGATTATGAGAAGAAATAAGTTTATCCAAACATGATATAAAAGTGAAATTTTGATGTTCCCAGATAAAAAAAACAACTCAGGAGTGGATCTGGCACTCCCAAATTCATAGTAACAAATCACTGGTTCAAGATAAAATCTTAATCTTATCTCAATTTGTGCTGTAATTTCTAGATTGAGAATGAGTTCAAGCTACTAGGCAAGGGAAGGGCACTGGCACCTGCTGATTATAAATACATAAACTGGGCTGCAAAGATGGCTGTTGGATTGGGTACGGGAGTCCCCTGGGTGATGTGCAAGGAAGATGATGCCCCAGATCCAGTGGTGAGACTTCTCAAGTTCTTGGCTACAGACTCAGTTGTTTACACTACTATTGAGGATTTCCTTCAGTAATAGTATTCCTGTTTCTTTAATGTTGTGTTTGGTTGAAAGGACAGGATAAGAAGAAGGGGAGGTGAAATAATCCTCTCGTTGTTTGGTTCATAAGGGAATGGGAGAATTTTAAAATAAATTTTACTTTTTAAGACTTCACTTTTAAAACACTTTCAAAATGAGTCAGGAAATTTAGGCTATTTTAATGTGTGTTTATATTTCAGTTGTTTTCAACTTGAAAGAACTTTCAATTCCAATGAAGTAGGGCATGTTTGGTTTTCAGTTTAGTTCGGTTGAGCACCAACTGACCTCCATAGTCCCTTCCACATTCACAGCCTAGGGATGCCGATGCCGCATTTTGCTTTCTGAGGCTGTTGCACGTCACTTCACCCTCAAATTTTTGCGTCTAATTTCAATGTTTTGGAAAGTGTTAGAAGTTTGTTTAAGGATAAATAATTGAAATCCAAATACACCGTTTGTCGCGTAATTCATTTACCTATAAATACCAGTTTGGCCCTCTCCATTGTTCTCCCCACTCTTTTCCTCTCCTCAGACAGTTTGATACAAACAAAACAGCTTTAGAAGAGTTACTCTCATTCTGTCTCCTTCCAACCAAACAATATGTAATAGTCATTAGATATTTATTAAGAGCTCATTATGATTCATCCAATTCTTAACCACAGATAAATGCATGTAATGGTTTTTACTGTGATGATTTCTCTCCAAATAAACCATACAAACCAAAACTTTGGACTGAAGCTTGGAGTGGCTGGTAAGCTATACTATAGTATTGTTTTTGGAGCTGGTTGTGAAACTACAGATGCTGTCTGAATTTTGATTCCTTTACACTTTTGTTATTCTTTTCTCTTCTATCTTTTGGCTATTAGGTTTACAGAATTTGGTGGCCCAATTTATCAGCGACCAGTTGAGGATCTAGCATTTGCAGTTGCTCGTTTCATACAAAAGGGTGGCTCATATTTCAATTATTACATGGTTGGTCACCTTCAATAATTTGTTTCTCAATTAAACAAAACATACATTGCCTTAGTTTGTTAAATGAGTATTAATCATGTGATAATGAAAAATGATAGTATCATGGAGGAACAAATTTTGGAAGATCAGCAGGAGGCCCATTCGTTACTACAAGCTATGACTATGATGCACCAATTGATGAATACGGTAAGATAATTGTACTATCAAAACATCGTGAGAAGATTAAGATTCCGTGATCACTTTGTTTGCACCAAGGGCTCACTAGGCAATATGGATAACATTACTGATATAATTTACTGACCTATAACTTTGTCTTAAATGACAACTAAGCAATGAAGAAAGTATTGATGCATACTTGGCAATTGAACCAAATTAATTATTATAATCCTTTTCTTTCAGATATATATCAAAATTGGCATAAGATAGTTCTGTCAAATATTCTTAGTATGTTTGGATTAACTTCTCTTTCATCAGAATCAATTTTGAAACCTAGAAACTTCTGTTTTAGAGTTGAAGATAGTTTTGTCTAATATTCTTATTATGTTTGGATTAGCTTCTCTTTCATCAGTATCAATTCTGAAACCTAGAAACTTCTCCTCAAAATTGATTCTGGCTTCAGAATCAATTGTAGAAGTGTTTCATTACATGCGCAGCATTCATCTTCACCCATATTGGCAGGTTGTAATTTAATGCTTTACTGACTTCAGGTTTGCTCAGAGAACCTAAATATGGTCACTTGAAGGACCTTCACAAAGCTATTAAACAATGTGAACATGCTTTGGTTTCTTCAGATCCTACTGTTACATCCTTAGGTACCTATGAGCAGGTTAGTTGCCTCTGATATAAAGCACAACCCTTTTCTAGTGGCTTACTTTAAGGAAAACTACCTTCAAGGTGAAAACAATGATGAATGATCCATGTCTTTCTATCTTCCAGGCTTATGTATTCTCCTCAGGAACCGGAACATGCGCAGCTTTTCTAGCAAACTTCCATTCAAACTCTGCTGCAAGAGTGACCTTCAAAAACAAGCACTATGACTTGCCTCCTTGGTCCATAAGCATCCTCCCAGATTGCAAAACAGATGTATTTAACACCGCAAGAGTAAGATTATTTAAAGGAACCTTTTATGCTATTTTGATTAATCGCGATGGAAGGTCTTGTTCCATCGAATATTTCTTATCAGCATTTCCCGATGCATCAAGTTATTGATTGGATTGTTATTGTTTTCATGAAGGTGAGGTTTCAAGCTTCACAGATACAAATGCTTCCTAGCAATTCTAGGTTGTTCTCATGGGAGACCTATGATGAAGATATAACTTCTCTAGAGGAAAGTTCAAGGATTACAGCTTCAGGACTTATAGACCAGATAAACGCTACCAGAGACACTAGTGATTATCTGTGGTACATAACTAGGTGAGTTACTTTGTAAATATCCTCTAGCTTGATACAGCAATCAAATGAATTCAAAGCCTAGAGTAATTTTTCTGTTTTATTCAAATTGATGAAACTCTTGGTCACTAGCTTGTATTCTCTTACCTTCTCAGTTCTCACTTCCCAGCAGTTGAAATCTTACTGATTTGTGATTTGAATGCCACAGTGTTGAGATAAGTTCATCAGAGTCGTTTCTTCGAGGAGGGCACAACAAGCCTAGCATTAGTGTGCACTCTGCAGGTCATGCTGTGCATGTTTTTATTAATGGGAAATTTTCAGGTATGTCTAAACTTGGTAGCTCTTATGTTTGTACTACATTGATGAATCTGTGTATGTTTCACCAAGATGATATGATTCCTATTTCCTTTTTCAGGCTCTGCGTTCGGGACAAGGGAAGATAGAAGTTTCACATTTAATGGCCCTGTCAACCTACGTGCTGGAACTAATAAAATAGCACTTCTTAGTGTAGCTGTTGGATTGCCTGTTAGTACCTTAGCTTGTAACTCCAAGTTGAACTAGATCATCCCTTTGAACTGCTTCAAGTGTTTGAACATACTTGGCAGTTGACAAATATGTTGCTATGATCTTTGATTGCTTTTGCACTTTTCCTTCTTTTGTTAGAATGTTGGATACCATTTCGAAGCATGGAAGACAGGTATCACTGGTCCAGTTTTGCTCCAAGGTCTTGATCATGGACAGAAAGATTTGACATGGCAGAAATGGTCATACCAGGTATGATTCACACAAATATAACTTCTTGCTTACATAGGATTGAAATCCTTCTTTCTAACTATGATATCTTATTATCTTCACAAACAGGTTGGCCTAAAAGGAGAGGCTATGAATTTGGTGTCTCCAAATGGGGTTTCATCTGTTGATTGGGTCAGAGAGTCACTAGCTTCTCAAAGTCTGCAACAGCTGAAATGGCACAGGGTAAGAACGAGTAAGGATCCTCTCATGTCATTGTTAAGTGAAATATCGTGTTTATCTCTCTTCATAAATATTTAAGAGATCTCACCTATTTAATACATATGAAGAGAGATATATTCACAATTTTAACATGATAAAACACGAGAGTTTGCACATGAGAAGATCCTGATCCGGTAAAACCAGTTACTTGTTTATGACATAAAAACCTCTACTGCAGTTTATAATGAAACTTTCCCATGAACTTGGAAAATTCAGGCTTATTTCAATGCACCTGTGGGAAATGAACCATTGGCTTTGGACTTGGGAAGCATGGGAAAGGGTCAAGTATGGATCAATGGACAGAGCATAGGAAGGTATTGGATGGTTTATGCAAAGGGTGATTGTAAACCTTGCAGCTATGCGGGGACATACCGAGAGCCAAAGTGCCAACTTGGTTGTGGACAACCTACCCAACGATGGTACTGTTTTTTCTTTTCTTTTTTTTCAAAAGATTTAACTTCAACATTACTACCTTAAATTGAGGAAAAGGCTACTCACTTGAATGTTTGTGGTAAAATTACACACCCTTCTGTTCAGAGCCATTGAATTGTGTAGTGTGTTTGCCAGTGTCTTGTGTCATACAATGGTGTGCAGAGGGGTGTGCTGTTTTGTATATTTGATTTTTTGTTGTGTGATTAGCATTACTCTATCTTTACATAAGAGGACTGATAACAATACAATCATTTTCCTCACAAATGATGAGTAGACTTAGGCTATGTTTAGATACTCATTATCATATCTGAAAGTTTGTTTACATTATACTAAGTCTAAACTGTTATCCAAACAAACTCACCCATTTTCTGTTTGGAATTTTGTAGGTACCATGTTCCAAGGTCTTGGTTAAAGCCAACAAGGAACTTAATTGTGGTTTTTGAGGAATTAGGTGGGAATCCTGAGAAAATATCTTTGGTAAAGAGGACAGTACACATTCCTGCTAGTAAACACAGTTCAGAGAACTGAACGGACATGAATGAGTAGCCAAATGGAGATGGACAGGAAGCATGAAGAATAGTACATTTTGTCCACCTGTGAAATTATATGTGGCTTCTATTTGCATTGGTATATGAATTTGAGGAAGTTATTATTTATTTACTTTGCGATTGATAGTTAATCCTATTCTTGATCTGGTATCAAGATGTAGAACAAGAGTGATTGATAGTTTGATACAAAAGGGGTGAACAAGTTGATTTTAAGCCTACTTTTTGGGCTTGAGTGTCATCAGTGTATCTACTTGAAAAAAGAGAAAATTACAAAGTTAAGATGTATGCATTCTATATAGATCACTTTTGGAAGAGTTAAATTTATGTGATATGCTTATAAACAGACATTTATAACTTATCTATAACCTATTTTGAGTTTATTTCAATAAACTTATCAAATTAGCTTATAAATAAGCATATAAATAGACGCTTAGTTAAGCTATTTGTCTGAACACCCTCATACTCAACTAACTCAAGTAACCAATTTCTACTCATGCTAGGATCGGTGGTTGTAATTTTTAATCATCAAATTATCTTTATTGTTGTCGACAATCATCATCAACCAAAGCAACCATTATCAATAAAATATCTTAATTGTACAAATATCTCATAATAAATAGTCATTTGAAGTACCACAATGCAACAATTTATTCTTCACCTACACTCACATTTCGCAAACACCATAGCTGTAATGGAAACATGCAAACTGAGTAACTGACTCTAAATGTTATTATTCTTGATCTTCATATGATAGTTCAAGCAGTAGAAGTTCCAGGAGCTTCAGCATGCTTGGTTATTGTGAGTTGCAGCTCTTCCTTCTTAGCACCCACAACCTTGTCCACTGCCTTGCCTTCTTTCAAGAAGAGGAAGGTTGGCATGGCCTCAACATTCCATTCCTCAGCAACAGTCTGAAGACATCAATGTGATTGTAGAATTAATATTTGGTGAATTTGTTAAAGAAAATAGCCCACATGGGCCTTAAGAGTAAGAGTATATATAGCATGTTCGGATTAGCTTCTCTTTCACCAGAATCAAAGTTCAAAATCAGTTGCTAAAGAGTCTCCAAACATGCACTAAATAATGTGTTAGCATAGATTCGGATATGCTTACCTTCAACTCATCCACATCCACCTTGAGGAAGACAACATGTGGTAACTTCTTAGCAATCTCAGCCAGAATTGGTGCAATGAAACGGCAAGGACCACACCAGGAAGCAGTAAAGTCAACCACAATCTGTTACATAATGTAATGCAATTTTCCATCAGAACATTGTCTAAGCTATCAAAAATCTTGTAAATTTGTGTGGATTAACAGCAGCAATCAAAATGAAACACCAAAAGAAACATATGAAACTTAACAAAAAAAAATCCTGAGCAAATAAACATAAAGAAGGGTATGAATAAATTGATCACAATTTTAACAAAACCCTAAACAAAACTGTCCCTTTCACCAATGAAATAATGGCACAAATTGAATTGAAACTGATCACAACAGCACAAGGTGGTCACAGTATATGAAACTTCATCTAACTTAAAAACAATACAATTTTTCCTGAGCAACTAAGCATAAAGAAGGGTACAAATCATACCATCCAAACATGAAATTGATCACAAATTTAAGAAAACCCTAAGCTAAGACTATCACTTTCACCAATGAAATAATTGCAAAATAGAATTGAAACTGATCACAACAGCACAAGGGGTCACAGTCACATAAGCAATAGTTTTGAAAGCCCAATTTCACATAAGCAATAGGAAAACAAGAACATGCACCCAAAATCTCAAAGTCAAACATCATAACAACAAAAAATTGAAGCAAAGTCTAATAATTCTGACCAAACCCTATTCAACAGTAACAAAAGATTTCGATCCTTAGCAATTGTTTCCAGAACTGAAATACCCACATCCACGGATTAATTTAAAAAAACAAAAAGTTTGCAATTTTGAAATTAAATTTCATCAATTGAACACCCTTCAGTTGAGGGGATCCTAATCGGAAAAGGGAATGCACCTGGACACAACGTGAGTCTAGATTCATGAATAAAAAGAAAAAGATCTAGAAGTATTGATAAAGAAACAGTGATTAAGGGAGTATGAGTATGGAGTTGAAAGCGAATGAATGGAATCGGAATCGGTTGGTTACTTACGAGTTTCTTGGAGACGTTTCCCTTCTCGAGATGCTCCTTCCATGCTTCGACGGTGTGGACGCCGATGACCGTTCCCTCTTCCGCCGCCATGTCCGATTCGGAATGAATGAATGAATGGGTTTTGGGTTTGAATGAATCTCTCTGGTTTGCTTAGCCTTTACGACGACAATATGATGGTCTCTGCAGGTTGAGGACCAACGCTTTTTATAGGCAAGACATGTAGAACCATGCGAGTCACGTGGCAAAAAATAATGTATAATAATATTTATTTAATATTAAATTTAAACATTTATCGGTTTGGAAAAAACTTAGTCATTAAGATTGGTTTTTAAAATATAATAAAATACACCATCCGATCACTATTGGTTATGTTTGACACGTTTAGCTGATACAGCTGAAAAGCTAGCTGAAAGCTGAAAGCTGAGAAGCTAGCTGAAAGCTGATAGCTGAAAAGCAAATAATTTTAATTTCACTCAAATTATTTATCATCTTAAAAATATAATATTAATTTTTACTTATTTAATTTTCTATATTTTTATTAAATTAAATAGAATAAAACAAATAATTTGTAATTTGTAATATAAAATTATTTATTTTATTCTGAAGTAGTAATTATTTCTGAGCGGGAACGATGTACATATGAGACAAGTGTGATAACTGATAAATAAATAAGTTTTTTTCTTGGTACATCGGAAAATGAGTAGGTAAATAGGTTTAGTAAAAACATATAAGGCTAAAGGTGAAATTTTGATAAAATAATAAGGATAAAAATGAGAATATATTTAATAAGCTATAAGTTTTAAGCTTTAAGCTACCTGAGATAACTTATAGCTTAAATCTTTAAGCTACTGAAATAAGCTCATTCACCAAACATTTTTATAGAGCTTTTAAGCTAGTCAAATAAGCTTTAAGCTAGTCAAATAAGTTATAAGCTAGCTGAAATGACATGCCAAACATAGCCATTATAATCAAAATTAGCTCTTTAGATTCATTGAATAAATGATGTATGTGGTCATTATTAATGATCACAATTCACATACATCATTTATTCAATGAATCTAAAGAGTTGATTTTTGCGTCAAAGGACGTAAAAGAGAAAATATTTTTTATATGAAAATATATATAAAAATGAACTGTTCTTATCAATAACTTAACTTAAAAGCATACCATTGTAGGCATATATATATATATATATATATATATATATATATATATATATATAGAAAACTAAATATATTAAGTTACGGTTTGATGCTGATAATGCTGTAAAAAAAATTGATACTGATAATACTTTCAAAATTTTGTTGACACTGATGATAAATAAATGCTTTTATATAAAAACTAGCTAGAAATATTATTATACATTTTGATTCAAATCTATCTATATATATTAGAAAAGAACAACTTCTAGCATGACGTGTCGCTCTCACGGGTCAAGTTAGTGACGTGTCGCTCCCAGATTAATTCTCACATAATATTTTACATGTAAGCTCTTTCTCCTTGGCTCCACTTGCCACATGTGCCCTGATTTTTACTTACCTTATTTCTCCTTAATAAAAAAATACATTTTTAAATTTTAGATTTGATTAGGATTTAGGTTTTTTATTTCTTGATTTTATCTTAATTTATTTTTGATTTATTTTTAGAGTATTAATTAATTTTTATGGTATTTTTATTGAATTTTCGGATTTTTAATTAATTCCGGATTTTATGAGTTTTTATTGTGATTTGCTAGATTTTGATAGTTTTTATCTATTTTTATTTAGTAAATTTTTAAATTTTAGATTTGATTAGGGTTTATGTTGTTTATTTTTGTATTTTATCTTAATTTATATTATTATTTATTTTTAGAGTATTAATTATTTTTTATGGTATTTTTATTGAATTTTCGGATTTTTAATTAATTTCGGGTTTTATGAGTTTTTATTGTGATTTGCTAGATTTTGATAGTTTTTATCTATATTTATTTAGAACATTTTTAAATTTTATATATATTAGAAAAGAACAACTTCTAGCATGACGTGTCGCTCTCACATGCCAAGTTAATGACGTGTCGCTCCCAGATTAATTCTCACCTAATATTTTACATGTAAGCTATTTCTCCTTGGCCCCACTTGCCACATGTGCCCTGATTTTTCCTTACCTTATTTCTCCTTAATAAAAAAATACATTTTTAAATTTTAGATTTGATTAGGATTTAGGTTTTTTATTTCTTGATTTTATCTTAATTTATTTTTGATTTATTTTTAGAGTATTAATTAATTTTTATGGTATTTTTATTGAATTTTCGGATTTTTAATTAATTCCGGATTTTATGAGTTTTTATTGTGATTTGCTAGATTTTGATAGTTTTTATCTATTTTTATTTAGTACATTTTTAAATTTTAGATTTGATTAGGATTTATGTTGTTTATTTCTGTATTTTATCTTAATTTATATTATTATTTATTTTTTTATGGTATTTTTATTGAATTTTCGGATTTTTAATTAATTCCTGATTTTATGAGATTTTATTGTGATTTGCTAGATTTTGATAGTTTTTATCTATATTTATTTGGTACATTTTTTAATTTTAGATTTGATTAAGATTTATGTTGTTTATTTCATGATTTTATCTTAATATAAAATATGTGATAAGTGATTTAAATCAATAATACATCCCATCAGCAAAAACCCTCTTAAAACCCTGCCTACCTCCACTATCTCCTCCTTGGAATTCATCTCCTCCATGCAATTTTCATCTCATCTCTCAACTGAACGGAACCACCCCCACAAAATCGTCTCATCTCTCAACGGAACCACTTTGCCATCGACTTGCAATCGCATCCCTCTGATTTGCTGCTTTGGACTGATTGGGAAGGTTGCAGATGGAGGTTTCAAATTATTTTCTTCATTTGCTTGCATAATATGTTATGGTTTTTTTCAATTTTATTTTACTTTACCTTTAACTTTCATTCACTCATGTTTGACTTCAAGGTCAATTTCGTTCATCACTTGCCATGCTAATTTCAAATTCTTTTCTTCAGGTTTTTTTTATAGATATTCCACCAAAATAGATTCTTTGGAAGCCATGGATAGTGAGTCCATTTTATATTCTATATGGAATTTTGCAATATTTTGATTTGTTTTTTATGTTTTTTTATTCTCCTTTGTATGTGATTCTACAAGAAATATTTTATTCTATTTTAAAGTTATTTTTAGAGTATAAATCAATTAGGATTTAGGTTGTTTATTTTTATCTTAAATTAATTAATACTCTAAAAAAAATCCCAATTTTTATCGTATTTTTATTAAATATTTTTTAAAGATTTTGTTTTGTTTTTATTGTCAATTTGTTAGATAGCCTCTCTTATGTTGTGCTATTTTATCTTGAAACCTGAATTTTAAAAGATTTTCCCTAATTATCTAAGATTTAAATAAATTATATTTTGAAAGAAGATTTACTACTACTCCTTACTAAATTTATAATGATGGCTTCGACTCCCCTCTTTGTCACGTTTCATGACTCAATTGGTGGTGAGCATTCTCCCTTTTCCTCTTCAAATTCCTTCTTTGCATAGTTTTGTTTATGTCTAATCTTATTTTGACTCGGGTTATAGGTGATGGTTCCGCCAATCTACCTACGCGTGTTGCTCCAAAATCAGTTTCTTGATATAATATTGTAGGTTGAAATGATTTTCTTGATCTAAGACATATTATGATTTGTTTTCTCAGACTATGCTAAGGAATGAAGAATGCAGGAGATTTAAAAAAAAATTAGAGAAGAATTGTTGAAGTACATTAAAGGCTCGAGATAGAGTTTGGGAAGGAAAAGCATGTGGCTTAATGCTTTTAATTTCTGAGGTAGGAGAATGAATCCTTTTAGTTAAAAGTTCTTTATGTCTAGCATTTGATTCATAAGATTAATGTATTGGTTTGAAGCTACTTATGTGTCTGTTTTTAATTTTATTCTTTATGTGTTTTGGTTGGTTCAATTAGGCTAATTTGAATCAAATGCCTTAAAGAAATCAAGGCACTACTTGAAATAAGGTATGAGAAGCTAGAAGAAGGAAATGAGTTGTAGGCAGGAGAATAGAGAGACAGAGAGAGAGGAGGGTGATTGCACACAAAGAATGCTAATGAAGTGGATATGTTACTTTCAAACAAAAGCTATATTGGACAAGATTTGAAAAATAATTTAAAGAAATTTTAAAATTATTTTTCAAGAACTCCTATGCCATTTTGTTATAGTCTTGCTAAACTATTCAACTAGGTTCTCTAATGCTTTGTTTGATATGGTAGTGAAAGAGAAGAGAGAAATAGAGGAGAGAGAGAGAGATAGGAGTTAGTGTGTTTGATTGGCAAGGGATGAGAGATAAAGGGGCAAATTTTGTGGGTCCAATGTATTTTTTCAATCTTCTCATTTTGAGTAGACATAGAACAAAGTTTGATCAATTTTTTTAGCTTTCCAATTGTAATCTTATTAATTTTTTTGGTTATTGGGAGGGAGTAATCTTATTAATTTAGTAAGCCTATCATTGTTTTTATATTTTGATATTTTTATTTTTATTTAAATGTCGATTCATGGCAAACTAATTCCCTCTCTTATTCTCTATTTAACCCAACGATGGGAGAGAATCTACGTCATTCTTTCTCTACTATCACAGCTCTCATACAAACAACTTATATAATTTACTCTATACCACACGTATTTCTCTATACTCATCACATTTTGTTATATTTTTTATTAATGTCAACTCCAACAATCAATTTGCCGTGCAACGCACGGGTAATAAACACTAGAGGATAAACAAGGGGTAGTTTCAAACTCCAAGCGCAATGTTGTCTACCAAGAAGTTTTTGAGAACATATGAGTGGTTAGTTTAATTTTTTATCTTAATAGTTTTTTTAATACAAACTGACTTCTAAGTGACCTAACTTTATTTCATTGTTAACATGATGTCTATGACATCTTATAAGTTGATGAACATCTGATGCAAAAATATTATTGTCGGTTTAAGGTTCGTTCTATTTTCCCTTTCAATGAAATAATTCTTTATTGATTAAAACAAGTATGTACAAAGTCTGATATATATCTTAAATTTTGTAGGCACCCTGCAATATTGGCTCAAACATGGATGACTTGAAATAAAAAAAATGAGGTCATACTTTATGATTTATCTTTCACAATTCAGATTTGTGCTACTATCACGTTCTTTTTTTTCCATGATTAATATGTATTTATCATCTACTTTATTGGTGATTCTTTTTTGTCCACTTTCCTTAGCATTTCAGACTCTTATATTTCATCTATTGTTTAATAATCACTTTTTTTTAAAATTAAATATGTAACAGAATCACAGTTGTTATCTAATGTATTGACACGTTGAATTTTTTGAAAAAGAATCACGTGCTATTTCTTCCATTTTCAAAAAAAGAATAATTTTTAAATGAATGTACTAAGGGTGGAATCACGTTGTGGTAATAGGACAGTCGTCACCCTTAGACACAAAATTGTTACTTGATATACTATAAAACATCATAAACTCCCTATATATTTCGACTCTTCTCCTTTAGAAGACAAATTTCAAGTAAACGAATCAATATATATTTCTTACACATTTTATTATTATATGCAACTAAAGTAGTGTTGACAAACTACTAATAAAAAAGTCAAACTTTTTTTTTGAAAGATAAATATATATATATATATATATATATATATATATATATATATATATATATAAAATATCAAAAGGCTTGAGAGCAAACTCTTAAGCAGGAAATACAAACCAACCAACACCGGCGGAAAAAACCCGAAAGTACACCCAAAGATCGAGCCAGACAAAAACCAAATAGAAGAAACCCAAAGACATAAAGATAGGAAAACCTAGAAAGTGCCGGAAAGAAAACAGGACAGAGCAAACAAACCAAAAAAAATTCCGATATATTTCATAAATTTTGTAGGTACCTTGCAATATTGACTCAAACTTGGATGACTTGGTATAAACACAAAATGATGTCATACTTTATGATTTATCTTTTACAATCCTGATTAGTATTACTATCACATCCTTTTTTTTCCATAATATGTGTTTATCGTTTGCTTTATTGGTGATTCCTTATATCTATTATTTGTGTCATTGTTTTCATGTTCATGAAGAATGTGAAACGATGTCATCTTGATCTCAATCAGGCTTAGATGACAAGTCTTTTGGTCCACTTTGCTTAGCATTTGAGACCCTTCTATTTCATATGTTGTTTAATATATTTTAAATAATCAAATAATTGACTGATGTATCAAATACGATAGACATATTCCCCGTGCAACGCGCGGGTAAAAAAACACTAGAATTTCCCCTTCTATATTGATTTATGAAATTTATAAGATTTTGTTTCTCTGATAAATGAGAATCCATTGAGTAAGATGATTTGCATTTAAGTCTGCTATGAAACCTAAAAGTGGTTGTTGTTTGTATTTGTGTATAATTTTCAATTGTATGTTTTAATTTTAAAGTACTATAATGCTATCTACGTGAGATTTTGTTTTATATAAAAAGTATCATTATACTTTTTTTATACAATCATTATATTCTAAATTAATTAATTGATATTATTTTAATAGAATAAATTTAATATAATTAACTTTAGTATTATTTTCAAAATTTTAAGAGTGTATATTTATATAAGTATATAACTATAATAATTTGATAATAAGAAAAGTAAGAGGAATACAAAATATTAATACATATGTACTATAAAATTATGACATGAATTTATTAGTGCTAACAAATTAGAGTTACGAGATCTCACGGGGAGAAACATTTTACATGAAAATGAAAATTTGTACGAGTTAAAAAAAAAAAATTCATTTTCTATAACTTAAGTGTATTTTTAATAATTTAAAAAATAATTATATATTTATGTATTGTTATATATCTAAAACACAAAAGCATTACCCTTTATGCAACACGAGTATACATCTTCACAAACAAAATTCAGTTATACCTCACATATGCAAAAATTAAAGCTTTTGGTTTATTAACTTCTGTGTTTTTCAAAATTTGTGCTCTTTAAATATCTACATCTTTATTATGATTATTCTTACATTCTTAGCATCTTAAATATTTATAATTTAAAATATGAATCGATGTATCAAATACAATAGACATATTCCCCGTGCAACGCGCGGGTAAAAAAACACTAGTTTAAAATAATTTATCAATGAAATAAATACTGGACTATGAATCACGTATGAAGTGGAATTTGACGTGAAAACCATTAATATTTGGGACATTTTAAAATACGTTATATAAAAATCAGGTAACGCGTAATACCCATTATACAGTTATGTTTGTCCACGTTCATTAGTGACACATTCTCATACGTCTTGATTCGGACGCTGGAGTGCTGGACGGTGCCACGGCGTTATGCCCACGTATATTATATATATAGGGATTTCAATTTTATTCTGAGTATTCATTCTATTTTCTTTTACAAAAAGTACAAATTCTGTTTACACGTACGTACAATTATTCGCAGCCAAGTTATACAAATGGACCGGTGAGGGAAACTTGGCAAGCTTCGATAGAAACGCATTTCGCTCTATGCTCTTCGAACTTGGTGTCGTGTGAGCATGTTGACTGATTAGAGCGACACGTCCTGCAGTTGGCACCCCAGTTGGGGGTCTTTGGATAACGATGTGAGCCCCCTTTAGGAACACGACAAGAGTATGGGTTTGAGCCAAACCAAGCATGAGGCTTATTAGACAATTATAAGACTCATGATGTAATAACTTAGATTAGAGTTTAACCTCACTATAAAAGGCTAGACTCTTGATTCAGCAAGACAAATTCACTCTGGTAGCGTTTGGTAGACAAATGTGAAGGGAACAGAACATGATATATGAGTTTCGTTCTATGTTTGTTGTGCTTTTAAGATGAAAAAGAACATGACAAAAAGCTCCTGAAACATACCAATCTGGTTCCGTGAAAAATGGTGGAACAAAAGGGAACAGAACGGAACACCCTCGGAAAATTTACATGGACAAAAATGCCCTTCATATATATTTGAAATTATATCCAGACAGTTTAAGATCACTTCTTTTTTTTTTTTTTTGAAACTAAACATGAATATTATTAAGGGCCAGACGGCCTTGAAGCAATTACATCCAAGTTTATCAAGCCAATAACGGCATCAGGGGCTTCTTCCACCCATACACAATCCGCATAGGTAGAAGCATTCCTGGCCAAAAAGTCTGCTACTGCGTTACCAGAACGTCTAACAAAAGACAATGAAAATAAATCAAAAAACGAAACATAAGAACGACAATCTCTAATAATATTATCTAAATAGGATCGACCCACGGCCTCCTTCTGCCACCACTGGAATAACTGGAGACAATCTGTCTCTAAACAAACTCGCCTAAAGCCAAGCTCAGTCGCCAACTGCATCGTCCACCTCAATCCACACGCCTCCGCCAAAAGAGATGAAAAAATGGGCACCGGATAGGAGGTAGCTGCTGCCATGATGTCCCCCTGATGGTTACGTGCTATCATACCCAAGCCAGCCACCTTGCCGTCCCTAAAAGAAGCATCAAAATTCAGCTTGACAACTCGCTCTGGAGGTCTCCGCCACACAGCCATACTCGTCGGTGCCCCCTCACGGACTCTGGTAGGACATGTTGTTACCATCCCCTTGACGCGGTCAAGAACCTCTGAAACCACCATCCTGCCATGACGAAACACAACCCTGTTCCTCACCTCCCAAATCTGATATATCAACGTCTGAGCCAACGCTACCACCTCGGGTTGCTGCTCCTGCAGGAGCGACATCCACAGCGCTTGGAAAGAAGGCACTGTCCAAAAGTGAGAAATTCTTATTATATTTGTTGAGAAACTTAAATAAATTTATACTTTTCAAAATAACTTAAAGTAAAATCAATTATTTTTTCAACAGTAAAAATTATTTTTTAAGTAATGACAAAAGAGCCAATTTGAGTCCATTTGTTTAAGGTTATATTTAGAAAAATCACTTTTCATTTAAGAAATCATTTTTATGTTTGTTTAAGCTTTTCAAAAAATCATTATTTTAATAAAGCTGAAAACGGATTTTGGAAAAACTACTTTAGAGCGTGTTTGTTTCAGCTTATTTTTAAAAAATCACTTTTTTCAATTAAAAATCATTTTTGTGTTTGTTTCAGCTTTTCAAAAAATCATTATTTAAAAAAAACTAAAAGCAGACTATTTGAAAAATCTATTTTAGGGTGCATTTGCTTCAACTTTTTTTTCGAAAAATCAATTTTTTTTCCATTTTTATGTTTGTTTCAGCTTTTCAAAAAATCTTTATTTTAAAAAATTGAAAGAGATTATTTGGAAAAACTACTTTAGGGTGCATTTGTTTCAACATTTTTTTTTAGAAAAAATCACATTTTTTCATTTTTATGTTTGTTTCATCTATGTTTCAAAAAAAAATGTTTGTTTCATCATTTCAAAAAATTATTATTTTAAAAGAAAGCTGAAAGGAGATTATTTGGAAATACTACTTTTAGTTTAAAAACAAAAAATATCTTTTAACTATTTTGATAATTTAGTTTTAAAAACTAATATATATTGAGAACTATTTTCAAAAACAGTTTTTAAAACTAAAACGTTTTTTTAATTCATACGTTAAAAAAAACTGAATAATTCATTAATTAGAAATAGAGGAAGGATCGATCATCTAACAAGATTGAGATGATTTCATATTGCATTATTTGAACCTACAATATTGTTTTTTTTTTAAACCAACCTACAATATTTGCTAATTGCTTCATTCATGGTGACATGATGAATTTATTATGAAAGAATAATTACATCAAAGACTAAACACAATTGAAGCCCATCATTGTTTGAGACATTGAGGGATACACGTAAGACGTAACCACCATATAATAAAACCCCCTTCTTATTTTTTTTATCTTCTTCTTGTGTGTGTTCAGTCACTGCTTCTTACATTTTCATTCGCCTTTGCTCCTCAGAGGATCCCAATCCCAATCCACACCTGACATTGACAACCATGGAACCTGATCCTCGTCAATACGAGAAGATCGTATGTTCCTTACTTCTTCTTCTCTCATGTTTACCCATTTGCGCTTCACTTCGATTCTTCTCTTTCACTCTTTTACAAACCACTGTTCCTTTTGCTGTAAATTTACTTGCTTATTCGACGGTGTTTGTTACTCTATCAATGTCATCATATCACTGCATTTTGTTCAATTTCAATTTGTTTTTCTCTCTCGCTTACTCGTTCTGTGATAATAGGGTTCCAATTTTCGTGCCCTAGAATGCCTTGATTCGAGTATTTAGTTGCACTTCTAGTTTATTTGATGAATTGATTGTGGTTCATGTGTCTGAAATTCAGTGAAATTATGATTTCTTAATTGCTTGTGCATTCTTGTACAGCCACTCTGCCTTGTTATACTGTATGTTACCTTTTTTTTACTCTTGCTAGGATTTATATTATTTAATGCGTTTTAGACGCATATTTTGGGTGTTGTGATGGTATTGCTGATTGAATGCGGCGGGTATGGTCCATGGATAAATGTTCTTCTATGATGTAAATATCATGTTTGCAAGATGTCATTATCATAGAGAAATAAACTCTTGTTATTTTTTCAATTTCTAGGAACTCAAGGTAATTAGGCTTTGTTGTTACCGGGGGTCCATTTTTTTTGCTTACTTCTGTCAATGTTGTCAAGACATGGACCTTTAATTGGGAGGGGGGCGGGTGAAAGATCGTAGAATTTTACGATCGTAGGCCCGATAGTAAGCTACTAGACATGCAAAATTATACCTAACATATACATAGAAAATCACATAGACAAGGAAAATGATCTCCAAATGACATAATTAAAGTCGAAAATAGGTAACGGACGCACTTAATCACATAATTAAAGTTGAACAGAACAATAAGTAATTAAAAATTACATAACCATCCAAACACAGAATAAAGCCCCTGAACCTAAAACCACCAGATGTCCAAAACACACAGAGCAGGATCTCAGAGGGTTTGAACTTGCTGTGTGCAGAAGGAAGGTTGATGAGCTTCGAAGTTGCGAAGCCAAACCAGGAATAACAGTGATTGAGAGATTGGGCCTTACCCCTAAGATCGTGATTAGACGGATCCTCAATCCACAATTTTACCCGTAAGATTACGATCTTGCATGCGATCCTACAGTTCCAATCCTACATTTGAAGCAGTCCTTGGATCTGAGATCAATCTCACCATCAAGATAGTAATTTTAACAACATTGCCTATGTGACATAAAATGATTTCAAAAATGAAATCCCATACAAGGGAAGGCCGCTATTGGCCGCGAATAGCGGGATTTCGTGGCCGCGATCCCATCGCGGCAGGGGTCCGCTACGCTACGCGACGGCGCTATCGCACGCTATCGATAACTATGTCAAGCATTTCCTTTTTAGGTCTGATTTTTGAAGTTTTTTCTGTTTTTTAGAGGTTAAAAATAACTGAGATTGGGCTCATGCAGAATCGCTAATCCCAACAGAGCTGTTGGATATATGGTTACTATCAGAATTTCCTGGTTACTTTTATTCTCTTGTCATAGCTTTAGTAACTAAGCTCCTTCCATATTTTGACTACATGTGTGTGAATGTATTTACAGGCTATTAATGAAAAAGACATCCCCAATATTGTTCTGTCATATCTTATACATAATTGCTATGAAGAGTCAGTGGAATCATTCATTTCATGCACTGGGATTAAGAAGCCTGCAGATTATTTGGAAAACATGGAGAAAAGAAAAAGTAGGTATATTGTTGTTGTTGGAAAATATATCAGTATTTATTGTTTTCCAGTCAATTCTAGAGATTCTATTATTGACTTTTTTATATGTAATAATTTTCTCCTTAATTCAAGGAGTAGTAATTCTCTCCTTAATTCAAGGAGTAATAATTGTATCCTCTCTATAAATACCAGCCTTTGGCTGAGGAATAAAATAGAACAGCATTTACCTATTATTTTTCAATATGGTATCAGAGTCTCTATGACCGAGAGGTCTAGAGTTCGATCCTTGCTCCCCTCACTTTCTAATTAAAAAGTGGAATTTAATTAAGCACATGGTAGGTGGGCCTGTGCATTTATCCACGCTTCAAGCCCAAAGGGCTCTTGCGTGAGGGGGCGTGTTAGAATATAATATAAAACCATTAAAGTGGCCCTTACCCAAGAGCTTAAGCTTTTGGGTTAAGTGGTTATTTGACATGGTATCAAGAGCCCTAGGTTGGGACTTCTACTGTAGAGCTTTCCACAGCTAGTCTGATCAACCTATTTCCTTCCCCGACCCGTTTCACATACCCATTTAGCCTCCTATGGCAGGTCGCAATAGGTGGCCCTCCATAGCAGAGGCCTACACCGGATCCACAGCCAACCACGGCGAACAATCACTTGACTCGGGCGTCAACAGCGGTGATGGCGGTGGCAAAGGAGACGGCGGTGGCCGCGGTAATGGTGGTGGTCGTGGAGATGGCACACCAAAGTTCGTCACAAACAGTGGCGGTAATGACGGCAACAATGAAAACAGAAACAACAGTGTTTATGGTGACAGTAATGTCAATATAGGTTGCAATGACCAAGAGGGTTCCTCATACTCCCTCAAGGTCAATATTCCTAAGATGAATGGGAAGAACTATAATGAATGGGCCCAAACCGTTCGCTTGGTATTGGATAGCAAAGGGAAGCTTGGTTTTTTAACAGGAGCAGTAGCTGAACCAACAAGCGGAGACCCTCGTTACAAACAATGGAAATCTGAAAACTCCTTGATTATTGCTTGGTTGGTAAGCTCTATGGAAACTGGAATAGGTAAGCCTTACATGTTTTTGCCTTCTGCAAAGGATGTGTGGGAAGCTGTTAAGGAAACATACTCTGATATTCAAAACTCCTCCCAAATTTTTGGTTTAAAATCAAAGTTATGGCAGGCTAAACAAGGTGACAGGAGTGTAACTGCTTATTACAATGAGTTGTTGACCCTGTGGCAAGAATTAGATCTCTGTTATGATGACAATTGGAGGTGTACAGAAGATAGTGTTCTGTTTCTCAAGAGGCAAGAAAATGATCGTGTCTTCATGTTTCTTGCTGGGCTAAATACAGACCTTGATGAGGTAAGGGGTCGAGTTTTAGGAAAAATACCATTGCCAACTCTTCGTGAAACTTTTGCAGAAATCAGAAGGGAGGAGGCACGACAAGGAATTATGATGGGCAAGACACCACGAAGTTCTGAATCTGAAGGCTCTGCTCTGGCTACTAGGAACCTCGGCGAGGGAAAAAGGTCAGAAAAAGTTCCTTGGTGCGATCACTGCAAGCGCGAATGGCACACACGTGAAAATTGTTGGAAGCTCATAGGAAAACCTCCTAGCTGGAAGAAGAAAGGTCGTCGTGCATTTCAAGCAAGTAATTCTGATCAAGGGCAGCAATCCTCTTCGACTCAGCTTCCGCTCACTACGGAACAACTAGACAAACTGCTCAAACTCCTCGAGTCTTCAACCCCTTCTTGCTCTATAGCAACAAAAGGTAATTCTGCATGTCTTAGTGTCAGTCCCAGTCATACTTGGATATTAGATTCAGGTGCCTCGGATCACATGACAAGTGAATCCACCTTGTTTTCTTCATATAGTCCATGTGCAGGTAATCAAAAAATAAAAATTGCAGATGGCTCTTTTTCAGCCATTGCAGGTAAAGGGTCAGTTGTGTTGTCTCCAGTGTTAACTCTTAACGATGTCCTTCATGTTCCAAACTTATCCTGTAATTTAATGTCTGTTAGTAAATTAACCCGAGATATAAATTGTCAAACCAATTTTTTCCGTTCTCACTGTGTCTTTCAGGATTTGAACTCGGGGAAGATGATTGGCAGTGCTAAGGAGAGTGGAGGACTCTACTACCTTGACATTGGATCTGCATCACAACTACCTCCAAAAACAATAAGTTCCTGCTTTGAATCCTTTTTTGTTTTGAATAATAATGATGACAACGTTATGTTATGGCATTTACGATTAGGTCATCCTAGTTTTCATTACTTAAAACACTTGTTTCCTAAGTTATTTTATAATAAGAACCTTTCTTTGCTTAAATGTGAAGCATGTGAGTTTGCAAAGCATCATCGTTCCCAATTTCCAATACAGCCATATAAACCATCAAAACCTTTTTCTATTGTTCACAGTGATGTTTGGGGCCCTAACCGTACAAGTACACTTTCTCTTAAAAAATGGTTCATCACATTTATAGATGACCATTCAAGAGTATGTTGGGTGTACTTGTTAAAGGGGAAATCAGATGTTTGTCGGGCTGTAAAGGATTTTTGTACAATGGTGCAGAACCAATATCAAACAAATATTCAAGTCTTTAGAAGTGATAATGGCAAAGAATATTTTAACACTATTTTGGATGATTTTTTCCTAAAAAATGGGATTGTACATCAAAGTTCATGTCCTAATACTCCTCAACAAAATGGAGTTGCTGAAAGAAAAAATAGACATTTATTGGAGGTTGCTAGAGCATTACTTTTCTCAAGTAAAGTACCAAACTATTTGTGGGGCGAAGCTGTTTTAACAGCGGCATATTTAATTAATAGAATGCCCTCCAAAGTTCTCAATTTCCAAACTCCAATTAATACTTTCAAAGAATGTTTTCCTAGTACTCGTGTTTCAACTGATTTGACATTAAAAATCTTTGGTTGCATAGCCTTTGTTCATGAACATAAAAATGTTGGAAAACTTGAACCACGTGCTATAAAATGTGTTTTTGTTGGATACTCCCCAACCCAAAAGGGGTATAAATGTTTTGATCCAAAAAACAAGAAAATGTTTGTCACTATGGACGTTACGTTTTTTGAAAATAAACCTTTTTTTAATGACACTCATCTTCAAGGGGGGGATATAAAGGAAGACTCGTTTCAAATTGAGGACATGAGTTTTTTAAATAAATTATCTTTGCCTGTACCACAAAGCTCTAAGACTTATAGTTCTGCACCAACAGAAAATGGCCAAGATACTCTATCTGATCCTACTCCTGTTATGAGTAAGGAACTTGAGGAATCAGAGCCTACATTTTCTCATGAAGAAACCAATGAGAATCTTGACAATAGGGATGATGATGATCTAATTAAAATGCCACAAAATAATGAGTCACTTAAAGAGAACAGATTTGAAGTAGGAAACAGGACTTGGAAAGGGAAGGTTTATGTGAAAAAGCACCACAAAGAAAGGAATGAGTCCACATCTCAACACTGTCAGGAATCTGAACCGGGGAATGATCAACCTCCTAAGAAAATGAAAGGTAAGTCTATCTCTGTTTCTGAGAGTCGTATTTTGTATCCTGATATAGATGATCCTGTTGCCATTAGAAAACCTGTTAGATCTTGCACTAAACACCCTATTTCCAATTTTATATCATATTCAAATTTGTCTTCATCTCTGTCTGCCTTCACCTCAAAATTGTCTAGTGTAGAAATTCCAAAAAATGTCCAGGTTGCTCTAGAAATTCCAAAGTGGAGGGAAGCTGTACTTGAGGAGATGACAGCTCTTGAAAAGAACAAAACTTGGAGTGTTATGACACTACCAGATGGCAAGAAGACAGTTGGATGCAAATGGGTGTTTACTGTGAAGTATAATTCAGATGGGTCAATTGAAAGGTACAAGGCTCGCTTGGTGGCGAAGGGCTTTACTCAGACCTATGGTATAGACTACTCAGAGACATTTGCTCCTGTTGCAAAATTGAACACTGTCCGAATTCTCTTATCTCTTGCTGCCAACCTGGATTGGCCCCTACATCAATTGGATGTTAAGAATGCGTTTCTTAATGGTGATCTAGAAGAAGAAGTATATATGGAGATTCCTCCTGGCTTTGAAAGCAAATTTGGATCAAATGTATGCAAACTAAATAGGTCTTTGTATGGATTAAAGCAGTCCCCTAGAGCTTGGTTTGAAAAATTCACTCAGTCCATGAAGAAACAAGGGTACACTCAAGGACAGGCTGACCACACCTTATTCACAAAATTCTCCCATGATGGGAAAGTTGCTGCCCTGATTGTTTATGTTGATGATATTGTCCTTACTGGAGATGATACAGTTGAAATGGCAAGAGTAAAAGAGAAATTAGCAGTAGACTTTGAAATCAAGGACTTAGGACCCATGAGATATTTTCTTGGAATGGAGGTTGCTCGATCAAAGAATGGTATTGTGGTTTCACAGCAGAAATACATTCTAGACTTATTGAAAGAAACAGGAATGAGTGGATGTCGTCCAGCAGATACCCCTATGGATCCTAATGCTAAACTTTGGGAAGAAGGTAGTGTTCCCGTTGATACTGGAAGATACCAAAGATTGGTTGGGAAACTGATTTATTTGTCACACACTCGACCTGATATTGCTTTCTCAGTTAGTGCAGTGAGTCAGTTCATGCATTCTCCTTTTGAGGAACATCTTGAGGCAGTCTATAGGATACTGAGATATTTGAAGGGAAATCCCGGAAAAGGCTTATTTTTTAAGAAGACTAGTGAAAGAAATGTGTCTATCTTCACCGATGCTGATTGGGCAGGCTCAGTCACAGATAGAAGATCAACCTCTGGATATTGTACCTATGTTTGGGGTAATCTTGTGACATGGAGGAGCAAGAAACAAGGAGTTGTGGCAAGAAGTAGTGCAGAAGCTGAGTTTAGAGCTATGGCTCAAGGTATTTGTGAAGGATTATGGATTCATAGAGTCCTAGAAGAACTTAAGATGAAAATTGAGCTTCCATTGAAATTATACTCCGACAGTAAAGCTGCTATTAGCATAGCTCATAACCCAGTTCAACATGACAGAACCAAGCATATTGAGATTGATCGACATTTCATAAAGGAGAAGTTAGATGCTGGAATCATATGTCTACCTTTTGTGACTTCGAGTCAGCAAACTGCGGATATCCTGACCAAGAGCTTGGCAAGACCTACCTTTGAGCATTTGATAGGCAAGTTGGGCATGATAGATATCTATGCACCAACTTGAGGGGGGGTGTTGGAAAATATATCAGTATTTATTGTTTTCCAGTCAATTCTAGAGATTCTATTATTGACTTTTTTATATGTAATAATTTTCTCCTTAATTCAAGGAGTAGTAATTCTCTCCTTAATTCAAGGAGTAATAATTGTATCCTCTCTATAAATACCAGCCTTTGGCTGAGGAATAAAATAGAACAGCATTTACCTATTATTTTTCAATAGTTGTCTTTCAGTGTAAACGGACTTGTACATTTGTGGTGTGACTATCATTTATTTGCTCGAGTACTTCAAATTTTCTTAATAATCAATGCTGCATTTCTTTTGTATTGTATCAAACATGGATATTAGATTACTGGGCCTCCAATCTAAAGGATGCTGAATCACTTTTTCCTTTTAATGCCACTTGAAACTTCTGCTCTTTTTGCCAATTTTTTCTGATTTTTTGTCACAGATGCAGATGCTTTTTTCTTTCATACCTTTGAATTAAGATTTCAAGTTTCCTTCTCTTGAATATTTCCTTCCCTCCTCTGCACTTTTATAGAAGTCTATGCTGTGGAATGCTCCTATTTATCTATAAGGTTATTTGTTAGCAATGCCTCCTTGACAGTAAATTTTATTTCTTCAGAAATCTTTCACTATGCACTGGAGAGAAATGCACTTAAGGCTATTGAGCTAACAGAACAGCTGGCAAAGGATATTCTAGAAAACAATAAGGATTTGCTGTTTGATCTTCTAAGCCTTCATTTTGTAGAGCTTGTCCGCTCTAGGAAATGGTGAGATAAGATTAAATTTTTTCTCCAAGAGAACATGCTTCAAACTTCTTTGTTTTAATAGAATCTCATGATATTGGCAGCACAGAAGCTTTGGAATTTGCTCAGACCAAGTTGAGCCCTTTTGGAAAGGAGCAAAAATATATGCAAAACCTTGAAGTATGTCTGCCTTTTACATAATTCAGTTTATGCATTTGTGGTGTGTTGTTAAGGTTGAAGTAAATATGAAGCTGGCCGTTTTGCAGGATTTTATGGCCCTTCTTGCTTATCAGGAGCCAGAGAAATCCCCAGTGTTTCATTTGCTTAGCCCAGAGTATCGTCAACAGGTTGCAGATAGATTGAATCGAGCTATTCTTGGTAGGTTAACTCGACCATACTCCTTGCGTAGTGCATATTAATATAATCCTTATTGCAAATCTCCCTACTTTGTTCTACCTGTGTGAAATTATAAGTTTTTTTTGTTCATGTTGGTGATTTTCAGCATACTTTAACCTTCCCAGCCACACAGCAATGGAGAGGCTGATACAGCAGACGACAGTAGTTAGACAGTGCTTAAGTCAGGAGGCTGGAAAGGTAATAGGCAATTTATAATATTCCTTTATCATTTTCTGGGTTTGATGGCTGCATTATGTTGGCTGATTTTTCATGGCATATGCATTTTAGATTCTCACAAATTTCTGTATATCTGAGAAACTATTTGATCGCTTATCTATTTTTCGAGTGAGAGCATGTAAGCAAGCACTCACAAGTGCGAAAAGAGATGTAACTGCTCTATTGTCCACAAGTTCAAGTTATGATTTCTTGATTAACTCTTTGTAGGATGGGCACCAGCCATTTTCCTTGAAGGATTTTCTTAAGAGAAGATGAGAAAGCAGTTAAATAAATATCCACCTGAAATTGGGGTATGAAGCAAGATTACTTTTTATGCCTTTGTTGCCAAACATAGGATTAATTTATGGTTTGATCATTGGTGTAAAGTTAACGCTATTCATGTATAAAATTATTGTACTGGGTAACTGGGCTATCTAGATCTTTCTGGTTTTGAAGTAGGAGCGTTCCATGAAAATGGAGAAGATTGCAATTGGTGCCGAGTGGAAATTTACAATTTTGAAGCGGGGAAGCTTCTCCCCAAAATTGACTTTAGAATCAATTATTGAAGATATTTTTTTAGAAATTAGAAACTTTTATTAGATAGAAAAAGGTCGATAGGACAAGCATCACATAACAATGTGAGCATAGTCCCCCAATGCAACAAATCCTAAAACTGAGCTTGCCCCATAAACATATACTAGTGTTAAATAGTGTTAGTGTCAATTATTCAATGTTTGTCTATTATAGTTTTGGTTAAGCGTGGGAAGAAGCATGAGTTCGTCTATATTTCTACAAGTTTGATATATTCGCACCCCCTCTTTCTCTTTAACTCATTTTCTTTCTCTTCTTATCCCATCATATCATCTATCATATATTTCACTTCTCAAACTAATTTTCCTATTAAAGGGTGGAGGTGAAATTGATGAGAAGAGAACTATAACTATTTTTTCACTCTTTAATCAACAACTATAACTCTATTTAACCAAGCGGGTTGGTACAAATGGGTAGGAGGTCAAATGTTCAATTCTCCCTAGTCATTTAAACTTTTGCTTGTGGGCATCCCTTCTAGGGAGACTTTTATAGTTTAGACATGCCTAGTCATCCTTTGAGTTGATTCATATCCCCAACATGTCATTGTGGTGAATGTGATGGAGCCAATGGCTTATCCGCTAAATTAAATATATATTTTTTCTGAAAGTTTTCTTCACATTTTGTACATTAGAGTTTAATAGAAAAAGATTGGAATGAGATTTCCTAAATTTTCCTTTTTTTCATCAACTATATATGTTTGGATGGAGTTACGAATTTAGGTTACCCCCAGTCAGGAATACCTTACATTCACGATATCTAAACTATACTATTGAGATTTGGTCAAGATTGATGCCTCAGATTCAATGGCCGTGTGAATGCATACATTTTTTATGGTAAAGAATCCATTTCCAGGTGCTATATGGCCCAAAACATTATTGTGCACAAATTTCACGGTAAAAAACATGCCTTCATGTTGTTTTCTCAAAAATAATTTTTTTGAAAGAACAAAATAAATATTATTAAAAAAACGAAAAAACATCATAAAAATAGGTTGAGAGAAATCAGCCAAGAGAGTTAGTGTAATGTTTTTTTTTTCTTTTGTAACAAATTATTTCTCCATTTTTACATTAATATTATTTTTCACACGCCCCTTATCCTTTGAACTAAGGTTGCTCAATTAGTCCAATTGATGTTAACCGAACACATTTATGGATTTGAATTCCCTTCCGTCATACATAGGAAATTCCTCATTTAAGCGGTTTGATCCCATCTATTTTCTAAGACTCACATTTTGAGTTACCATTTCAAGTTACTTAATACAACTTAAAATGCGAGTCGTCCAATTAAGATCATGTTAATAGTTTCTCCGATGAAAGACAGTCCAAATCCTCGATCACAGATTAAGCGGGATATAACGGGTTCGGGTCGCGTGTTTCTCGACACCCACTTCAACATAAAATTGGGTGTGTAATGCTGGAATCAATCCCACCAAAAAAAGAAAATTCATTGTTGGGCATAGTTCAAGATAATATAGCCCAAGTTTCAACTCTAGTCATATCTTCTTCTTCCTCAATTATCTTTTTTCCGGATAATGGTATCTCTGACTTCTCCACCCTCATTCTGCAGAATCCAATTACAGGAAACTCGCTTCTTCTCCACTCCATTGCTTCCACCATGGTAACAATTATCAACCATCATCACTCTACTCACTCTTCTCTCATTTCCTTCAAGCTTCTTCTCTCTGTTATCTAACGGTGTCGTTTTATGTTTGTCACGCACAGTAGCAGAATCGAATTCCCAAACCCTAAATGCAAAACTGTGGTGGTAGAATGCAGGGTCACGAGCGCCAACAACGCTTCTCCACCGTCCACAGCGTTGGCGAAGGAGCCTCACAAGTATTTCGACCACGCAGTCATCACCGTTCGCGGCGGAGACGGTGGACACGGCGCGGTGCTGAACCAGAAGGTGAAAGAGGAGAAGGAGACGAAGAATTGGAAGAAGAGTTCTTTCAAGAGGGACTTTGACGGTTCCATCGTGCTCCCTTTGGGTGGCCATGGAGGGGATGTGCTTGTGTACGCGGATGAGTCGAAGGATACGTTGCTGGAGTTTCACAACAAGGGTCGGTTTAACGCGAAGCGTGGTGGCAATGTTGATGCAATGGGACTCTTGACCTCGCACTTGCGTGATGGACTTGCTGCTCCTACTCTGCGTATCGCTGTTCCTCTAGGTTTGTTCTGTGCTGTCTGCTTGTGTTTTGAACTGAACAATGTTGCCATGAAAATCCCATTTTGAAGTTTCCTCCAGTTCCTATTTATGGCATGTATGTTTGGATCAATAGATTTTCCCTGAGAATCAATTATGGGAGAAGCTAGTCATATAAGTTTCTTCAAATAGTTGATTTTAGCTTTTGAAATGCTATTAGTCTTTGCTATTAGACACACTTGAAAATTCAGGAAGTGTAGGTGGTGTTTGGTTTTATTTTATCGAAGACAATTTGTTGTTGTTGCTGATATCTATCTAGAGTGTTTGGTTCAAACAGAGAAGTGGAGGGGGAAGGAGAGAAAAAATTGCAATGCTTCACATACTCTCCTCACTTCCTTTATTTTTTGACCAAATCAGGAAATTTGATTAAAAGCCCTCCCCTCCTCTTTATTTTCTTCCAACAAAAGTTGTAGTTAGTCCTTGCCATTATGCATACATGCTTGATTTCACCGTTTATTTCACAATATATTGGAAACAAAAATTAGATGTCCTTTTAATGATCAGAAATGAAAATATCAACTAAAAATGAAACAAAAAGTAATCTGAATTTCACCTCGGATGGTGTTGGTTCATTCATTTTGAATCAATATGTTTTCAATACAACTAAAAAAATGTGACATTATTGTGATTTTGCTTCCAATGGCAGAATTTGTGTGTGAAGGAAATTGCGAAAACAACATTTTGGTGTGAACACCCTCTAAAGAACTAAATCTGATCTTCCTTATCAAGTTTATAATTGTGACAGGTACAGTTGTGAAAAGCAAACGGGGGAAGACATTAGCTGATCTAGCACAACCTGGTGATGAAGTTATTGTTGCAAGGGGTGGACAAGGAGGGGTAATATACATATTTAAAATTATTTCACAACCTATTGCTTTGGTAATTGAGTAATGAGCCTTGCTCTTTTAGTCCATATAAAGACATTGGTAGACTGTTCATTGGCATGCGATAATTTATGCTGTTTTAGATTTGTGACCAATGGAATAATTAGACCAAAAGATTTCTTACAAACATGTAATAAATTTTCATTTTTCGGCTCTTTAAATAAGGACTTTACACACACACGCACACATATTTTAGATAAGGGCACCTACATTTTCCTTCAGTTATTATTTTTGTAATTGATACCTGAAACTAATTTACTTTTTGTCTGCCCAGATTAGCTTGTTAGAAATGCCACAGAATAAAAGGAAAAAGATGATGGCTTTGACAACTAATGTGATGCGAGATGAATCTGATAAGGTACAGTTACAGTCTATTGAGTATTTATGTTTGCACTGGAATATTTCCCTTGTTATCCCGGGTAAGATACAATTAGTGGCCCTTTATACTTACAACTTACAATCTTCGCTTTGCAAATTGAATACCTTATACAAGGACTAAATCAACAGGGCTCTTCTCTCGTCGTACCAGTTTAATCAAAGTTGGTTTAACTTTTGCGATACATTATCAGTAAACAAATTTTTTCGTCTAAAATGCATGCTCATTTGTTTCTATGTTTACTCTGAGCTTGGGACTGTGATTTAAAGTTATAAATTCTCATTTTGGGTTGTCAGGAAATTGAAAGTTATCTTGAGTCCAGAAAGAATTGTATTTGAACGTTCTCCATTTAGGTAGTTGCAATGAGATTCCACTGTGTATTAGCAAGTTGTGTTCCTATCTTACTTTGAGATAAAGATTGTCATTTAAAAATTGTTACAGGTTTTGGTTCACGGTCAACCTGGGGAGGAAGTTAAGTTGGAGTTGATCCTACGAGTTGTTGCAGACGTTGGTCTAATTGTAAGTGTTGCATCTTATGCATAATGCCTTATTTAATTAGTAATGGTTTGTTCAACACTTCAACTTCTATCTATATAATAACTATGTCTCGAGTGTTGGTGAATGAACTTCAGTGTCATATGTCTATGCCATGGAAGATTTCTGGAAATATTGATTTTACCATAGCTTAAAAAGTTATTGACGACTGTCAAAGATGTTGGGGTGGGGTGTAGTAAAGCTTCTTTTAGTTTTTGTTGTATGAAATAATTCTTTTGATTTTGCGAGCAAGGGTCCACTATATATTGACTTTTTCTTACTTCTAATCCAAGTGAAATTTGTTGCCCTTACTGTAAAAAAGTTATTTATACCTGAATACTGCATTTTAGAAGGTCCTCCAGATGTTTTTACTCAATTGCTCAAGCTCAAGTTAATCTTGTTGTAGGGACTTCCAAATGCTGGGAAATCAACACTTCTGGCAGCCATTACACTTGCAAAACCTGATATTGCTGATTATCCTTTTACAACTTTAATGCCTAATCTTGGACGCCTTGGTGGTGATCCCAGTTTGGGGGCCGGTATGTATTCTTCTGAGGCTACATTGGCAGATTTGCCTGGACTTATAGAAGGTGCTCACTTGGGAAAGGTATCAAATATGTATAACTTATTTTCAGTTTATTTCAATAAGTTTCTCAAATCAGGTTATGAATATGCGCTTATGCGATCAGAGCTTAATGTCATAAGCGCTTAATTAAGTTGTTTACCAAAACACACTATATAATTTTTTTCCCTTGTTGAATCTCACTATTTTAAATCATGGCTTAGATATGTTCTTGGTTTCTGAAAATATGTCATTTTTTTAAATCAGTCCCTATTTGAGTTTTTTTTTTGGTTTTATTTTTTTTACATGTTAAAAAAATAGTATGTTTCTAAAAACATGTTTCTAGTCCTTGATGAAGACTGAAAACTCACTATTGTTGTTAAATAGAGATTAAAATTGAATACAAAATACGTTCTAATTTTTAAAAATACCATCTTTCTAGGGAGCAAAAATATATTTAAGTCATAAACCACATAGATGCTAAATATGAAAGCTTTTATCTTTCAGGGTCTTGGCCGCAATTTTTTGAGGCACCTAAGGAGGACCCGACTGTTGGTCCATGTTGTTGACGCAGCCACCGAGGACCCTATAAATGATTACAGAACTGTCAGAGAAGTATGTATTTTGGCTTTTGTGATTGATTTTTTTCCATTCAGATTCGAATTTTTTGTTGGTTAAAAGGCTTTACTTGAAGTTGTAGTTTGTTTATTTAAGGCCCTTAAAGCTCGAATCTAATAACAATTAGTAGGGAGTTTACTTGGACAACTGAAATTTTTAGCTCTGATTAGTTTTCTCTTAAAAATCATCTTTTTGTAAGTCTTATTAAGATGTTGGGTTGTCGATGATCACAGCTCTGTTGTTTGTTGTTTCTTCTCCCTTTGTTATCCTTTGAGATTTTGAGTCACAAGCAGGTTAAGTAGTGCAATAAATGTAGTTAGATTCATGTGCAGGATGTAATCTGTGGTCATACCAGCTTATCTTTGTTGTAATGTGTACGGTGTACCCCCTTATCTCTTCAAGTCTTTAATCTTGTTCATGATCTCTCCATGATTATTCTGTTTTGCAGGAGTTGCGCATGTATAATCCTGAGTACCTTGAACGACCGTACATTGTTGTTTTAAATAAGATTGACCTACCAGAGGTATGTGGTTTCCTACTCCCAGCCTGTATTTGTGTGTTATTATCTTTTAAGTTCTTATTTGTTAGGATCTGAAAATCCTAACGGCAGCCACATGTGAAGGAAGAGAAGGGATAATTTTTTGTATTTTTTTTAATATTTATACTAGAAAATAAATGCTGGAAAATAAACAAAGGTAAACCTTCTTGCAAGGGAAAATCCCTTCCAAGGGTGAAACCCTTTTACAACTCAATACTCAAATGATGATCGAATTCTAACCTAATGAGGGTAACCCTATTTATAATTAATCCTAATAACGATAAACTTAACCCCTAAGAAATAAAGAAGATAGACTAACAAAAATAAATGATAACTCCTTAATTTAAAGATACTCTTAATATAAAAGATAACCCAACAAAAATAAAAAGATCAACTCCTAAAATAAAATTTAAACTCCTAAAATAAACTAAACCTAGATATTTAGGATCCTAACAAAGGGAGGGTTAGTGCATAAGGCTCCCGTAATTGTGGAGACCATTGAGGGTGAAATGACAATTTTAATTGCAGTCTGCAACTGCAATATAGAGGTTCTTCGAGTGCCTGCAACTGCATAGGAACCACAGTTGCGGCCGCATGAGCCTCATTTATTGGCAATTTCGCGCAATTTCAAGAATCACAATGCTAGTGTGACGGCAACCATAATTTAAAAATCATAGGTCATAGACTCATAGGTAATGCATTACCCTGGGAGGGGAGGTGCTGTATTGGTTACTAGGACCTAGGACAAATGGACAGCTAGAGTGCAGGGCAGCTACTTTACCATTGTGCCTTGGCTCACCCTTTTTCCTATTGTCTTCTAATTTGTCAAAATTAAGTCAGGGAACAAAGTATTCACTTAACTTACTTTTCAGGTAAAGGACAGGCTTCCATTGTTGACCCGAGAAATTCTGAGAATCGGCAACGATGGTGCAGCTTCTGAACAGAAAGAACAGTCTGAAGTTGCAGCTCAATTGTTGTCCGATGAAAGTGACAAGAAGGAAAGAACACTTGAGGACTATCCACTTCCTCTCTCTGTTGTTGGAGTTAGTGTTCTGTAAGTGCTTGACATTTTGTTCCATATTACTTTTAAATGTTTCTCTTACAGTTCAGACAGTTAGAGTAGACATTTTATATCCTACTTTTCATAGCACCGGCATTGGCATGGGTCAAAATTTCATATTGTTTCTTGCAGAAAGGGTATCAGGATTAAGGAGATGTTAAAGGAGATAAGGGCGGCTTTAAGGAAGTGCAAAGATTCTAATGAAGCATAGTTTAAGTGTGCCACCATGAGTTTTGCATACTATGCTTTGTCATATCTGGTAATTGCACATAAATCGGTTCTGATATTATTTTGACTTTACCAGAGAATAAAGACCAAGAAAGTTACTAGTTGGTTTTAGAAAGTAAGCGTATAGCATCTGACATGAAGTTACATCATTTGTAATAAAACTGTAAAAGATATATGTAATATCTACAAGTTATGTTACTAAGGTTGCAAGCTCCATGCTGGCATGGTAAATTTTGTAGGATAATGATGCCTTACATGATGTAATTGTTCACATACATTCTCTCATTTGAAGTCTTAATCGTATAGATAAATTATTAGGACAAACAAAACAATGTACTCTTTTGAAAATTGAATTATGTACTCCAAAGGCCTCTGTTAAGGCTGTCTTACTTCTCTTCATTTTGCTATAAATTATATGGCTTGTCAATATTGTGAACATCAACCATATTTCCTTGTGCAACATGTTAATCGTTTTCATATACCTGGAATTTAGTGTCAATTTTGGTAGTTTTGCCTGCTAGAAGTAAAATGATGCTTACTAGTCTTTGCTTGGTTAGAAGACCTGGAATTTAGTGGAAATAAACCTTAGAATGGAGATTCAAATTTACAATGTACAATTTATCCTAAGAGGAGCGCTACCGACGCGCTTTTTTAGAGACACACTCTAACTCTTTCATTGTGATTGGTTTAGCAATAAAAAAAATTGATATACATAAAAAGAAACAGAGGAGTGTTAGTTGAAAACACTTTAAATAATTACAAACACTTGAATAAAGTTATACTTATAGCACATAAGTTATAAAACACGACCCATAAATATTTCTTACTCAGTCCCAGTATGAGCTGAGCTTAATCGCATAATTGAGATTAAAGTGCTATTATGTTATTTTAATCGCCTGTAAAGTCAGCTTTAGCCAAAAAAGGATTATGCTGAAAGGTTTTAATCGTGTAGGTGCATTTACTCGCATAATCGTAAAATTAAGGGATTAAAATCGGGATTTTGACTACCATGGCTAACACTTTTGGGACCCCAAATTGGACAAATGATCAAATAGCCAGTTGTAACTTTTCCTTGCTGATACCCTCAATCACTGCTTGAGTTTTGTCTAGTGGAGATAAGGGAGCTGCTCTAGTTGTTTTATGCAATTTAAGTGGAGTACATATGCCATGAAGCATAAGTGCATAACACTCATTATTGCTGTGTACTCTTATCATATAAGTGAAAAAAGCCTCTGTGTGTATACAATTATTGAATAATTTACCCTGCTTATATCTCAGTTGCTCCTTCCTTATCTAGTCTCTTCTTCATCCACCGTTTGAGCAAGGGGTTTTATGTATATTCTAGTACCAGTAGTCCTCTATTGTACTAGATGACGTGCATCGCTAGTGAGTTGAGTTCTTTTTATATATTATTATTTTTATTTGAGAACTGTCAAACACTTGTAAATACACATTTTCAATCCATTATTTTTTGTTGTTGAAATTCATGTGAACTTGAGAGAATGAGAATGACACCTGTAAATTTATCTAAAATGCTCAGTTTTAAAGTAAGCATCAAACAAATTAACCTCTAAAAGACGATTTCTAATTGTGTCAAATATCGGACAAGTTAGATTTTATAGATTAAATTTTATCGACATTTCATCTAACTATAATGACTAACTTACATTTGACACGATCAATAAGATTATGAGGATATTTATTTTTCTAATGACTAACTTACCCAATACTTAGGAGGAAATTATGCATCACTCTAAAAACAAAGTATGGTGATAAGATTTTCTTTTAGTTACAGGTGTTTGCATTTGGAGGAAGTTCTGCACACTTCTTTTATATTTAGAGTTTCGAGAGATATTCTTAACTGATGCTTAGAGCAAGCACTTCTTTCTATTTTTAGCCTTTAACAAACAAAGAAAGAAAGACACTAGACACTAGCTAGTGTAGTGCAGTGCAGTGCAGTGCAGTGCAAAATTCTTGTTAATTTTGGTAAACTGATACATGTGTCGTGAGGGTACTTTTAGTGTCCCAGTCCATTGGATTTGATTTTGGCCTTTTTTCACTCTCTTCATTTGACTAATGATTCCCAATTCCTGCACTTGGAAACACCTGGGATTGTTTTCTTTCCACGTGACATTGTTATATGCCATTTATAAGCAGTTTTTGAAACCACTGCCCGTAGTTATCTCCAACCGTTTCCTCCAAACATCACCGCAAATCCCAATAGTAAATGACTACTACTGTCATTATCCAAATCTGAATGAACTAAAAGATGAAGAAAAATAAAGTGAAATTCAAATAAACACTCTCATTTATCCAAAAACCGCTTACTCTCCCCCACAGGTTTGAATTTCTTTTTACAGTTTCTACTTTATCATATATTTTTCAATGCTGCATTCATGGCCACATTTAATTCTTAGGAAAAAAACAAAGCAAAATGAAATATGACTTTCTTATCTTTCATTTTTTTATGCTACATTCAATTCATGGTCTCATTTAAATTATTTCACAAAAAGAAAGAAACTAAAAGGAAACAAGAAAAAAGAAAAAAGAAAAAAGAAAAATGTAAAGAGAAATCAATATTGAGTTGGCTACTAAGTTAATATATATACAAAATGGTAAGGCCAAGTGTGTACAAGAGACATCAACAGTGAGGCTCTTAGTTGACACGATCAGCCTGGTTCATCATGCCAAGTAGCAGCTCAACTCCACTAAGGGCCACGTTTCAGAAACTGGTGTGTTCAGTATTTACTCACATTCACTTGTTTTCCCTATAAAAACACCTTAAATCACTCACTCTTCATTCCTTCAATAATCAATAAGCCAAGCTGCTTATTTCTCTTTTAGGTAAAGAATAGAAGGAAAGAAAGAAGAAGAGTCCCCACCACCAATGATGAAATCAGGCATGGGAATTGAAGAGAGAAAGCAGCTGAAGAGGCCAGCGCAGGCCAGTTCCAGAAAGGGTTGCATGAGAGGGAAAGGAGGTCCTGAGAACGCGAGCTGCACCTACAAAGGCGTGAGACAGAGAACTTGGGGGAAGTGGGTTGCTGAAATCCGTGAGCCCAACCGCGGTGCTAGGCTCTGGCTTGGGACATTTGAGACCTCCCATGAAGCTGCCTTAGCTTATGATGCAGCCGCGCGTAAGCTTTACGGCTCTGAAGCCAAGCTCAATCTCCCAGAGCTCTCTGTGCCCGCTGCAAATTCTCATCATCAATCTGTACCTGACACCACCATCACCACCGCCCCCGCCAACAACCAGGTTGTTGTTCCTCAAATGCATCAACAACAACCTCAAATTCATCAAAACTTTGATGATGCCGCTGTTACAAGTGTCCTCACATCTTCTGATTTCAGCAGCAACATGATGATGAACAACCCTGCTATCTCCATGCCTTCTCATCATCATCATCAGCATGTTGTTGGTGATGGATCAATGTATAGCAGTGACTCAGTGGTGCCTCTTCTTCCATTGGAGACCAACAACAACACTAATGCAGCAGCAATGGACACTACTGATGACATGTTCCGTTCGTTTTTCGGGACAGTGAACAACGAGACCATGCCACCCGTGTTTGATGATTCCATTTGGGCAGAAGCTGCCATGTCTCTTGATTTTCCTGTGGTTGCAGATGATGGAATTTACACAGCTTCTGGAAACTTCGGAGAAGTGGGTGTTTGGGATACGCTGCAAACACCATGGTGCATGTAAAAATCAAAATCAACATCAGCAACAAGATCAAGATCAAGTGAAACATAGGACATAATACACCATAAAATAAATAACTTCCATCAGAGGGAGCATATATGTAGTGTGTATATAACTATGTTTGGCCTTAAGTACATATAAAAGTTAAGATTATAAGGGGTATATATTAGCATATATTAGAGTGTGCGTATATATTAATTATTTGTATAATAATTATATATGCTTGAGAGTTTCCACCTCATATAGACCATAGACCATGATATAGTGGTGATTTTACTATCCCGTTGTCGTGGTTTTTTTGGGTGTTATTGTAAATACTATATTATTAGGTTAAGGGAGGGTGATAGTAGAAAAATATGTAATGTGCCCCTAGTTACTTGTTTAGTTATGAATATCAGTTTGTGTTATGCATGTAAATAGCTTCTATATATTTTTATGTGTGTTATTAGAACATGATCATTACTAATTTGTCATGTTTCACTCTTACTTCCGTATAATATTGCATGGGGTTACTATCACGGTGTCCTATAGTTTTATCATATATCCATAACCAAAAGAACTTGCTATGGCTCGAGTCTTTGCTCTTGCGCGCTAATTAAATTGTGAATGATGATTTTTGCATGGGGTTACTATCACGGTATCCCAAAGTTTTATCATATATCCATAACCAAAAGAATTTGCTATGGCTCGAGTCTTTGCTCTTGCACGCTTATTAAATTGTGAATGATGATAAGGTTAAGAGACATAAACTTGTTACAAGTTGAAGGAGTCGCTATAATTAGCAAGTAGTAGAAGTGAACTTATTCTCCTGAAAAAAATTGAAAAAGGAAATATTAAATTTTATTTTAAACCATTGAATTGATCTAATAAAACTAATTATTTAATTGAATAATAGTATTATTGTTTACTTTAAACCATTTGATTGATTTAATAAAACTAAATATTTAATCGGATAATAGTATTATTGCTTATTTTATTAGCTTAACTACAAATATATACACGAGAATATAGTAGGAATGTGGATATATATGCACCGCAGACGATTAAAACTTTTCCTCTATTAATAAGTTTGTATAGATTTCAGTTGCAGAGGATTTGGACTTCTGCAGGAGATGATCTGACGTCTTTTCCTCAATTAATAAGTATGCATAGATTTCAGAGTCACAGGAAGTATGCATAAATTTCATATGTAAAGGAAGTATTCATAATTTCAGATGCAGAGGATCCGGACTTCCGCTGCAGATGATTCAACATTTTCCTCAATTAATAAGTATAGATTTGAGATGCAGAGGATTCGGACATCTGCTGCAAACGATCCAGCCTTTCCCTTAATTAATAAGTATGCATAGACTTCAGATGGAGAGGATCCGAACTTTCGCTGGATCGATCAACTAGCTAAATTAAAATAAAATAAAAGAACATTAGAATAAATAAAATAATATTAAAATTTAACTATATTAACCGCTCGGTCAATATGACTAGAAGAATGCATAAATTTCAGGTGCGGACTTCCGCTGGATCAATCAACCTGGCTAAACTCAAATAAAATAAAATAAAATAACATTAAAATAAATAAAATAAAAATTTTAATAGATTAACCGCTCAGTTAAAATGACTAGAAGAATGATAAATTTCATGTGTCGGACTTCCGCTGGATCGATCAACCTAGCTAAAATAAAATAACATTAAAATAAATAAGATAAAATAATATTAAAATTAAAATATATTAACTATACGGTCAATTTGAATAGAATAAAATAAAATATAATAAATAAATGTCAAAATAAAAATTTATTTAAAATAAGGAAAAGTAAAATCTAATCAAAAATAAATTTTAAATGTATTTGTTGACACCAAAGTATTAACAACTCATAACAACTATAAATATGTATGCCTTTAATACTTGAAGTGATATGAGGTTGCATTTCAAAGCCGAGATAAATAGAATATCCAATAAGACATAGCTTTGCTCCGGATGAGACCATGGACAAGTGCACAGGTCTGGATTTGATGGGATAAGATATTTGCAAAACATTGATTTAGAATCTAGGTTTATCATGTTAAAAATTAGTATTGAAATCGTTCCTTAATAATAAGAGTAATCGTTAATTACAAGTATTAGACCAATTTTCAATTTTTGCTTTGTTATTTTTGTTTTCAAAGACTCCTATGAATTAAGCATTGTAAACAAGTGAACCAACTAGGGTGGCTTAGTGATTTGACTCTTTGTTTCTTACGTTTGTGGTTGAGGTTGAGGAGTTCAAATCCAAACTCTAGTGAATGAAAAAACTTATTGGATAAATCCTTACCATCTACTGTACGGACCATGGGGCGATGAAATAGTTTCACAACATACTATTGAATACCTTCGACAAGAAAAAACAAAGTGGGTTAAAAATAAGTGCAAGCGAAATTCTTGTCTTCTTTATTTTAATTTCCTTTACCAAGAAGTTTAAAAGGAATAAAAAGAGTTCCGCAAATTTTAATACAAAATGGTGAAAAGTACGTGTTGAAGAACTTTATTGCTAACAACCATGCTACCCATGAGTCTTTGTTGTTTCTTATTAAATTGTAAAGGATCCATAATAAGATTGTGAAACATAATCTTAAATGATATCAACCCTGTTAAATAATAAAAGAAAGTCCTTATTCTGATCAATGAGACACTTTTCATAAAAACTCACTCTCTCATTAAGTCACATCAACAATTTTTTAATTAATTGATTAAAATTTTCAGAATCTCCTCTCTCTAATCACTTTCGTCAAATCTCTTTTTTTCTTTTATCAAACACAAATTCTCGAAATCATGGGTGTCATGTAGTGGTTATCCATCCCTCGGATTTAGAGTCTATCCTTCTTAAGGATGGTCTAGGAGTTCCTTAGTTTTTTGTGTCTTCCTTTTCTGTTTTGTTAATTTTATGAAGTACCTAAAAAAAACTAAATTAGTGCAAATGAAAAACAAGTCGTCTTCTCTTTATTCGACTCATTGGAAGCTCCAAAAGAAAAAAAGTGCTTCATGATGACTACTAAGTTGTAGCAAAGTTTCATCATCCATCCCCTAAAGAACTCGTTAACCTTCAAGTTTTTGATCTTGCTTACTGACTAACGCACTGTCGTGATGCGTATCAAAATATTTTTGCTATTAAGTGTAGTACAAGGTGTTGAACATCAGAATCGTTCTCACAAGGACTCGGCGAAGTATTAATTGAGATTAGAGTAAAACAAAAGCAAATAATCAAGGGGGTTTGGATTGATTTGATTGCAAGGTAACAAAGCAAAAATTAAATAAATTAGATTCGGAAGAGAGAAAACGTTAGTCATCGGATTATAACATTCAAGTGAAACAAACCTTCATTGGTTATAAAATATTAATTCCTTCTTATTGTTTCCCTAATTCATGATAATTAATTAACTAAGAGAAAATCAATTCACGGTTCAAAAAACTAAGCGATTATGAAACAATTATGATTTAACACAAACTAAGCGATCATGGACCAACCCTTATTTCTGAAACGATAGAATTAAGCAAACCATAGATTCAGAAATAGAGATGAAGTAAATTGATAAAAAACGAATTTGCATTAAGAACATAATCCCAAATTTGCAAACACAAGAATAATAAAAATTATAAGACTAACTAAGGTGTTTAGAAACTCATACTAGAAAAGAGAGAGATATAAGATGTGTCTAACAAAAGCTTAAACCTCACTTACTTATACTAATAATCAACTTCTCCTCCAAGACAACTTTTTTCAAAACATTATCTTATCTAATTCAGAAGCTAATCTCAGCCGATGCAAGTCTGGGCCCCAATGGAGTAAGTGATTCATTGCTCAACTGGCCCAATTAAAGTGCTGACAGGTCTGCTAATTTCGGAGCTGTACGAGCCACTGTATATGGCCGAATATTCAAACCATATACTCATAAAAGTTGTAGTGCATCAAGTTAGATTCTCGTAGCCTTTGACCACGCTCAATTCTGAGTCTTGTAGCCCATGTTATGATCAATTTAGTACAAACTGTTCCAATCTCGTAGGATCAGCGACAAAAACTCTGCAAAGCAATTCTGACCAAGCTAGAGGTATTTTCTGCAATTCGGCAGAATATGAAAGTTGTAGAGATTTCTTCTATCTTTATAATGATGTATTTTAGTCCTCATTCGCATCGTTCTAGCTCCAAATTCAACCTGTTCTAGCAAAACGGTCACATAAACTATAAGTGTAGAATTAAACACTTTTCCATGAATAATTCAAATAAACACTAATGACCAGAACATGACTAAGTCATAACAATTAAACACAAAAATGTATATAATGAAGCTTAGAAAAACACACATAAAGTGCATCAATTATGTGCTTATCACTTACCGAATAGTGAATGATATTAAGATTTTCAACAGGGTCGTGTATAAATGTTTGGGGCCAAAGACGAAAATATTAATGTGATTTTCTTTTTACAATAATTTTAAAGAGACTTAATATAAGTCATAAAAAAAGTATTGAGTCATAATTTTCTTTTTCTTATACACTATTGTAGATCTATAAGTCATAAAAAAACTAACATCTATAAGTAAACACAAATTCAAATTTTGAGAACGTAAAAATAACATATATTATATTTATTAGGATATTAGAAAATGTAAATTTGTTAATGCAAACTAAACACTACTACTTTTTTTTTGAAAGTTCATAATATTATAAATTAGGAGGCAGAAACTCCAATACTAGTACAAAACATAGCATCCTGTTGGATCATCATCGCTGTACCAGGAGAATCACATTCTACCCAGACATGATCCTGGTAGTCATAAGCCATATGGGCAATAAAATTAGCTACACCATTAACAGTCCTACGACAGTTAGTCACAGTACACTTCCTAAACTGGACAGAAAGTAATTTACAATCTTACACTATTGTAGCCAGATAGTTGTTGAAGGGTGCCTGTCTAGACCAGGCTTGAAAGAGTTGAAGGCAATCAGTTTGGATCTCGATTACCTGGAACCCAAGGTCCTTAGCCAATAGAAGGGACCACCGCAACGCTAGCGCTTCTGCAACTGCAGGTTCGTGAGTGGAGCAGAGAAATTTGGACCCTGCAGCGAGGGTAACACCTTCGTGGTCCCTGAAAATAGCCCCCACACCGGTGCCTTGCGGGTCTCGAACTGAGGCATCAATGTTGGCCTTTATAGTGCCTCTCGCTGGGGCCTTCCAATGTTGGGTTGGAGCTATAGCTAGAGTTGGGACGTTGGCCGCGGCTGGTTGTGGCTCTATGCTTGAGTTTGGGCTGTGCATGAGAGAAGCGTGGAGAACTACTGTATGGGGTGGTGTGCTCTTGGCTTCAAACACCCAGAGATTTCTCCTCTTCCATATTGCCCAGGTGAGGGAAAAAAGCCAGGGAAGGCCTTCCTCTGGCAGACTTGTCATCAGTGTTTCAAGCCAACCCTTGAAGTCAAGGATCTCTGCTTCCTCTATGTGGAGTCCCAGGGGTGATAAGAACCAAATTCCGCATACCTTAGGGCAAGTGAGCAGGGCATGTGTGGTGGTTTCAATCGCTTCCCTGCATACTTGGCAAACCTGGTTCACCTCCAGACCTCGTCGTTGCAGATTGTACTTCACTAAACCCTAAACCCTAAACCCTAAACACTACTACTAATAACTGGTAAAGTTGCACTTCTTAGTTCCCACATTGTAATTAATATGACATAATTTTTCATTGTTCTATTATCTCTCAAATTCCAGTACTGTATTATATATTATATAAATACTATTCTTTGGGGGCCTAAAACTTAAGGTATCTAAGGAAATTGCCTCAATTGTCTTGGACTTTACACAGCCCTGTCCAAGTGGTGAGTCATCATCCAAAAAGAACTGAAAAAAGAAAATGTTAATTTTAATTATAAACTATTTGATCGAACCGAATATTATTATTTAATTAGATAATGTTCCATTAATTACTTTATTATATTAATTTATCTTAAACCATAATATATTCAACAGCCATAATGTTATTTCGATTAGGGCTGGAGAGATTCCATTTGCAGAAGATTTGATCGTTGTCTCTGTCAACACGTATAGAATAAAATAAAATATAATAAAATAATATTATGTCTAAAATATATTAAAATAACAAAAAATAAAACGTAAAATATATTAAAAAATTAAAATAAATGTATATAATAATATTAAAAATAAAAATTTAGAGATTTCCGATATAAAGGATCCAAACCTTTTTTCCAGTCCACGCATATAAATGAAATAAATTACAATAAAATAATGTAAAATATAAAATATGTTAAAATAATAAAATAAAAATCATATAAAATCTAAATTTAACTATAAATAACCGTTAAATCTAATGAGTGCAAACCAAAACATGTTCTTTGTGTTTTTTTATCGCTTTGCTCCTTGAAAGCTCCAACCTCTAGCCACCACCTCTCATTCTCCCTCTTTCCGACATCTCCTTTGACTTTTTACCGTGGCCACCACATTTTTCTTTCTGATTGCCTCAATACTACCTTTGTAAAGCCATCGCCTAAAGGTTCAAAAATGACAAGAATGGGAAAAAAGAAAAGAGGGAACGTGAATAGAAAATCATCTGCAAAAGATTTTCCTGACGATGATGCTCAGAGGTCTTGGGAAAAAGAAGAACAAATTGATGATGATGATATTAGAAGACGTAACAAAATTATTTTGCGTGAATTAGAGAAATCAAAAAATGCAGATTCAGATCTTCAGGCAGAAAAGAATTGCGAGGTTGGTAAAGAGAAAAGGAAGATTTAATGGTGGTATTTAAGCTTTTAAAACTACAACTCAAGGATCATTAATTTTTTTTTTTGTTTTTTTGAAAAGAGCATCATTGAATTAGGTGAAACATTATGGAGGGTTTGAAGTTTTTTAGTTATAGAAGCAATGCTGTTTTTAATTCAAACTTCTTTTTATTATATGGTGTGTTAGTGCTTTGAAATGTCTTGTATTTAAGAGGATAGTTTTATGTAAGTTCTTCATTAGATCATTTGGATTGCAAATTTCTATAGCAAGGTCTAAATTCTGTGATTGTTAGTGATTTTTGGTGCTTAGCCTTGATTTTTCAATCCTAATTGGGAGGGATGATTTCAATTTTTTTATGATAATAAATTTTGGATCTTTTAAAAAGTAGTAAAAAGAGCTTCACAAAGCTCCAACCATTTACGCGATGGTAACTACTAGAGTGTTGTAGAGTTTTGTCATTCGTCACCTAAAGAATTCATTAAACACCGAGTTTTTGCTCATGCTTACTGAATTTTGAATGATATTAATTAAGGTTTTCAGATGGAGGACATCGGCAAGTTTTCTAACTAATAGTGAGACAACAAGATCATGAATTATAAGATGAACTGAACCTCCCTTAAAGAACTGAAAAATAAAATATTGTTATTTTAGACAATTTGATTAATTTAAAGACTATTATTTAATATATTGACATTTTTTTTTGTCTAATTCGTTTGAGTCACTAGATATGATCAAATGTCAGAATGTTATTAGGAGAAGGGATTCACAAATTCTTGCTACAGAGGATTCGAACATCTTCTAGGTCAACATATCTATCATAAAATAACATAATGTTAAATCTAAGATATGTTTAAATATTATGTAAAATGAAATTAAAATTAAAAATAAAATATTTTTTAATGAAATTATAAATAAATATTAAATTAAATGTTTGCAAATGAAAACACACCTTCATTAGTTATTATGTTTACTTCTGTTCAAATTTCTAAACCCTGCCTGAACTCTTTCAAGCTTCAACCAACTAACAATCCTCACCACCGTTGACCTAGGCACCTTCACCACCATTGACCGACGTCGACCGCCTCGACTTTTTTTTTCCTATCTGTGTTTTGTGGCTCTCTTTGCTGCACTTGTTTTACTTAGGTGATCAATATGTGTGAATTTTGATGTGAATCATGATTTATTTTCCTTATGTATGTGAATTTTTATGTGTGTGTATTTCATCAAGTATACATTTGTATTCCTAGTAGGATCTTATAGGATCTACGATCCAATCCCGACCCTCCAACCTACGATATCTTACCCATTTTGATCCTAAGAAAGATCCCGATCTGAATGTGGCTCCCAATAAAATATGTTCCACCACAAGCTTAGAGTATATCACTTATTTTAGTGACCTTCAATAATGCCTCTTGTTTTTACTATAAAGTGGAAGACAATCTCTCACTTAAAGTCAAATTTTCAAGTTTGTAAATATTCTCCCACCTTGCCAATTCCACGCGGTTTAAGTGTGAGTCAACACTACATCACATTATGCTCCTACTCAACGTTTATATCTTTTGCTTTTATTTCCTACAGTGACTACTATAGTTCAAAGAGAAATGTCATGCTCACCATAAAAGGTATACTTCACTTATTAGTGTTGAATAATTCAAAGAATTTCTTCATATTGAAACCATGGTGAGAAATTATGGTGCAACATGATAATAACTAAATTTATATTAATTCAATTTACTTAAGTCATCCTATTGGGCATAAAAGGCTTTTGAAGATACTGAGCCTAGTATTGCTAACTAAACACATGAAGAAATTCTTATTATGAAATGAGTCTTTAAATATGCTATCAGGTCATAATAGGATTTCAAATAGATCAGGCCAACCTCGAAAAAAATTCTACGACAAGTAACATATAAGACTTAGGCCTTTGATATTTTTAGCAGTTTAGACTTATTTATACAAAACTCAGCCCAGTCTAGCCTATTTTCACCCCCACTTGCGTGTCATCATTTTGCTCTAATTATTTGGTTTCTCCACTTTTGGACTTTAGTGAATTCTAGCTACTAGCTAGGCCTATTCACTTATGGGAGAAATATATTTTTGGTCGACTTAAATACACTAATCTAAGATGGTCCCTATAAAAAAATTCATAGCTTTTATCCTTGAATTTTTATTTTGATTGAAAATAGTCCTTATAATGTCATAAACCATTTTTCAAATATATTTTACCCAGTCACCAGCACAGTCACCAGCACACGTGGAAATCCTTAGTCAAATATACGTATCCACGTGTAATTTTAAAATTAGTTTTAGTCCTTTAAAATTCTTTTTCATCAAATTTAGTCGTTCTTCCTTTTCCTCTCTTCTTTCTCTTCCTCCTCCCACCCATCACACTTTCACACAATTTTTTCTGATGAAAAAATAATAACTATCAACACAAATGTTGCTGCTGGTGGTCTTTCTAGTTCGAAGATCATTCCCTATTCTGGTGAGTCTCCTAATGGGGTGATCCTCTCGCATCTTATTAGAGAAGTAGAGGAAAAGGCCAATTTACACACATTGGATATTCCAGCTTCAGTAATTTCCCCTCTATCTTACCCTTCCATGTCATAATGTGTATTTAAATACTAGTTCAATGCAAGTGATTTTTTTTTTTTTCAATCCATTTTTGTTTAATTAAAAAACTGTCTTGAAAAGTCAATATGTCAAGTGAATGTGATTAAAACTGCAAAATAAACATTCTTTAAAAGTTTTATTCACTCAACTCTAAGTCTTCATCTTAAAGTGAGAATCAACATCTCTTTGCACTGATACTGACAGATATCCTATCATAATCTCAATATCTTAAACAATTTGTTTTTGTAAACCAAATCAAACCACAATTTAGCATATAAAAGCATATGGAATTTCTGGCTCTTGGCCCAACTTTAAGTGATATCCACCAATACAATCATTCCCATAAAACCTCTCATTCTTAATGATCTACTAATTAAAAGGCATTTGAATTACAAGAAAATAAAAAGAAGGAAAAAGATGAAAACTCATCATTGTAATTAACACACAAGCTTCCTGACATAAGGTACTAGTAATATATAACTAGTATCATTCATTCTTCTCTTTTCTTGTCCTTGACACCAAAAGATGCTGTTGTTTTGAACTCAGGGAAATTTCAATTTCTTGATCATATCAAACATGCTCTGTTATTGATGAAGAGAGGAGTGGCTGATTAATTGATGCTCTGGCTTGGCTTCCAGGCCTAATGATACTGTGTTCTGCAGTGGATGTAATAGCAAGTTGTTCTTTTATAATCTTCTTCTCTTCACTTTTACCCCACAGGACAAGGTAAAGTCCCACTACAATCAACACTGCCCCAATGATCCTATGACAAAGACACAAAGGCAAGAACCAATTAAATTAGAAGGAATGTTATTTTAATGAAAAAGGTTAAATAAAAGGGAGCAAAAAGCAATCATAAATAAAGAAGCACACGAGACATGATCTTCCATTCAATATCTTATAATAATTCTTCAACTTTTTTAACCCTTTGGATTGGAGAAATCAATAAAAGATGAGACCCTTCTCAGTTCTCACCGAAAGGTGAAAAGAAACTCTGCCTCAGTCAGCTCTTGCTCATTTGTCGTTAATGGCTCTTATCATTTTCTTAATCTTTCATACAGCCAAAATTGTTTTGAAATATAAAGTGTTGTTTCTATTATCTGTCTCACTAATAAATCTTGCAATCTCAATTAAAAAAAATACGAGTGGGACAGTAACAAAGTTAAATAGAGATTAAGACACGGTTTAGCAAGAGAACAACCCACCAAAACTATTGGATTTGGGTTTTCGCAATCAGGTCAATCATACATTCACACAATCAAAAAATATGTGTGATCAAAACTGATGGATTCATATATTCAATCAAGATTAGGTCCTAGAGATTAGTTTAAGATTTGAGTTGTGCAATTTTAATTGACCGACTTAAATTCTATGACTACATGAATAAAAGAATTGTTTAGCGATAGACAACTCAAACACTTAGGTCATTTCAGTGTGAGTGTTTAGATCGGGACCACCCACAATTTTCACCCATTATAAGCATATTTTAAGTATGCACATTGTGGTGGGATCAACTCTTTCAACAATATATTTTTCATTCACAAAATTCGAATATGAGTCTTATCTTAAGAAAAATCACGTGTCACTCTTGGTAGATAAACCAGTCTTATCTATGAGTTTCTTTAGGTTCATTAGCTTTTATCTCTCGCTTGCTTATTTAATTCATGAAATTAAATATATATCATGATGGAGAAGGTTAAATTGGGGACTAATTAATTACCCGCCCAAGTAGAACTCTTCTCCTAAAGCAATGGAAGCCATAATGGCAACAACAAAGGTCTGAACAGGCTGATACACCGCCACGAACACTGGGCCTCCTCTGTCAATGCACCATATCTGTACGGCAAAGGCAATTCCAGATGCCACCACTCCCTGCAATTTTTGTCATAAATTTAAAGTAAATTAACTTTAATTTCTTATTTCAGAGCTACTTTTAACCTTTAAATAACAGGATCAGATACAAATAATTCATGATAATTCAAACATAATATTAATATACAAATCACTTAATTAGCAATGTGTTCCGGTAAGGGCTGACAGGGACCGACCCAAAGGGCGTAGGGAAATCCACGAGGACCTGACCGGAAGCTTCTAGCCCACTACCTCAGTGGACTAGAGCTGGGGGGCTACTGTTCTGGGACGACCAGGGAAAGGGTGTCACCGAGCGAGACGACCAGGGAAAGGGTGTCACCGAGCGAGACGACCAGGTAAGGGAATCACCCGAGTGGGGCCCAATTGGGACGACCAGGAGAAGGGAATCACCTGAGTGGACTCGACCACGAGCGGGACGGCGCTCACCCCCAACCCGAGGACATGGACCCCACCACCTAGGGGTTGACCTAAGCCAACCACCCTACGGAATTAGGGTGGTTGGATGGTGGGCCCCCTAGGCAATCTAAACCGTTGGATCACTGCAAATCGCAGAGGGAGCAGAGGGATCCAACGGCCCTCGACCCACCAGTACGAGCCATGCATGACGTTGCATGGCTCCAACCCTAATACTCCAACTTGTATATAAGGGGGGCAGCTCACTCACTCTAAGGTACGTTATTCTCTCCAATTTCAGCTACCCCTTTACTCGATTCCCCTACTCACTTTGGCATTGGAGTCCCTTGCAGGAGCCCCTCCGGGGTCCGTTCAACAATCCAGCACATCGGCTTCACTTCCTCGATCAGCAGCCCCGCTCTCGTGATCCGCCCGATCACAATGTAAACTTGTGAGATTGTTAGTTCATAACATAATAATATATATTAGAGAATATGTGACTTATAATGCTTGTAGCTTTCTTATTTTAAGTGCATGTTTGACTAGTTGAAAAACAAGATGAAGGTGTCAAAATCGGACCGTCACAAAAGTTGGGAAAGTTACAACTGTTTATCTGACTTTGATTCTATGTAATTTTTCACCGGGTATTCAAATATGCACTAAAAAAATAAATCTAAGCATAACTGCATAAGGATGGTAATGGTTCGAGGCGAAATAGCTCTCACTTGAGGAAAAGTGTAAGAAACTTAAGTACGACTTTTAGAATTGATTACCATGCTAGAATCAATTCTATGAAAGAAGTTTCTTTTAGTAACTTCTGCATTCTAAAATCTGTTTGGAAAAGAAACTAATTCAAACATGCTATTAGTTACTAACCGCATATACGATTGTGAAGGCTTCTCCACCGGAGTGGAAAAGCCAAGCTTGCGCATCTCTCTCGGCGACCAAAGCAATGACTAGAAACTGCAAGAGCCCAAAGAAACAAGTGTAGGAAGTGACGGAGAGGCGAGCCGGGTACTTCTTGAGGACGGGTGCTTGCAGCACGAGCCAAGCAGACCAAGACAAGCAATGCCCGATGAGGTAGACGCAGCCAAGGGTCCAGTTCTTGCCATTTGCATCTCCCAGTGATGAAAATGACCAAGACTCCTCAATTACTGGCGCTGTTATGCTACTGCTATTTACATGAGGAACTGCTGGTGATGGATTATAGATGGTTGGACCTTTGTAAAGCGTGATCACACTTGCTCCCACAACACAAAACACTGTTCCTGCTATCTTAGCAATTCCATCTTTTCTATTCAGCCGCACTTGCTCTATCCTGAAATCAATTGCATATGCAAAAGTGGTATCATATATATGCATGTTTCAATACATGTGGAAAACCAATGTGAAACCAAAATAACGGTGGAAAGACAAAAAAACTAAGAAAAGTTTGCTTTTGTCTAATATGATTTTGGCACACTGTGGTTTTCCATTATGTGTCTGTGTGTATGTATCATACTTCATGTTTATATTAGCTTAATTTTTTCTCAGAATAAATTATGGCAACTAGAAGCTACCCATGAAGCTTCATTCGAGAATTAATTCTGATTTTAGAATCAATTAGTGGAAGAATTATGGAACATGCTATTAATAGAGTACATGTTAATTGTATACATAAGCTTGTTGATATTGATAACAACAGTAATTGTGATAGATTAGTTAAAGTTTAGTACTTGCCTTAATATGGCTGCCATGAGAAATGTAATGGCAGGGACAGAGTTCTGTATTGCTGATGCGAAGGTAGGCGATGTGTTGTCCAAGCCAAGCAAGTAGAAAGCTTGGTTTGCTGTAATCCTGCGTTTAATTAATACAAACTTTTTAGCAGAGGATAACATGCTAAATTAAAGTCTATTTCCTAATTTTAATTAAATGCAATATGTATGACAGAATATTTTAGGTTTGATCACACATATAATCATCTTTAAGTCAGGAACATCCACATTCAGGTGATGCTGCCAGCTCTATTGGTAGAAATTATTTCCAATACTCAAACTTTGAGATACTAATTAGTGAAAATCAATTATGTATCCACCTAACACATCCGTTGGTATATATATGCATTGATATGTTGAACTTGAGTAGTTTTTATTTAATTTTCTTTTCAACTTTTTGGTTGATGCCTAATGTTAATTGATGCATGTTTAATAATTTAGACATACCCCACAAGTGCCAGAAAAAAGAACTGCACGAGGAAGTTCAAAGTAATCGCTGGCCTCTCCTTCCTAGAAAAAGGAATTGAAAAGAAACAGAGGAAAACAAGTGGTAGGTAGGTTAGATAAATTGATAAATAACTAAGGACTCTATTTAGATGGAAAATGAGACATTATTAGAAACACAATATAATCCTCGAAATTAAATGTTGATGAATTTGCAAAAGAAGTAACTAACTAACTAACTTTTCCAAGAAGTAGGCAAAGGGAAGGAGAAGAAGCAGAGCAATGATGTTCCTATAGACAGGGAAAACAAGTTTGCTAACACCCATGTTAAGTGCAGCTCTTGAGACCACATGGAACCCTGCATAGCCGAACTGCAAGGCCAGCATTGCCCCATGGAGCTGGAGTTTTTCAGGGACAGAGCACCATATTCTCTTGGAAGAGGCTGAGCCACCACCTAAATCAGCCATTGAAGACGTGTGTGTGATGTGAGTGTGACTATAGATTTATAACTAACTAACTAACTTGACCAAATAATAATTGAGGCCTAGCTAGCTAGTTTAGGAGAAATTAAGGTAAGAAGTGGTGGTGAGGAGAAGAAGCTACTAAGGGGGATATAAATATAGTGATGAGAGTGAGAGAGAGAGTGAAAAGGAAAAATTGGAGTGTAGAGGTAGAGCAATAGGTGTGGCCCACAATGATACTAAAAAGAAGTCATGTCAACTGTTGGTAGCCTTGTAATGTTTTTGCTTGTCTCCCACATTCTTTACTAATCCCACCCTGCTTGGCTTGGCTGACAGGACAACCCGCACTGCATGCTCTTTGATTAAAATTGAAAATAAAGAGAGAGCCTACTCAGCCAAGAAGACCTAGGAGTGTGTTTGAGCAAGTACGGAAAGGGAGAGAAAGAGGGACCAAAGAGAATATGAATGTTTCTAAATCTTCTAGGATTGATTTTAAAGCCTCAATTATGGATATAGGCTTTTGGGAGTAATTTATGAATACTATTATTTATCTTAAAAGTTTAAGTTGTTGGATAAGGGTTTGACATGCTTTATCACACAAAAATCTCGTTTCAACTTATATTTTTAGGTTTAAAGTGTGGAGAACGCACAAGCTCACATTCAATGTGTTTGAGGTTAAAAAAAGAAAAACAATAGGGGCGGTTCGAATTGCCGCCAAAAAATAAAAAATAAAAAAATTATAATACGACTCATTTGCGTTGGTTCAAACCGCCGCTGAGTGCGAATCAATTTATTTGTAACCGCCGCTAAATTCAAAATGCTATTTTACGGCGATTTCCGCAAGAAACACCACGACGCCTATAACGAAGGCAGTTTGACAACCGCCACAAGATGCATTTAGCGGGGGTTCAAACTGCCGCAAAATCCTCCTACAACCGCCGCAAGATGCACAGTTTGTTGTAGTAATTAAATTTTTTTCTCAAAGTGAAATGCAGTGAATCCATAAAAAATACTCTAAAAACAATAAATTTTTAATAACTTAAATCAAAAAATACTCTAAAAACAATAATTTTTTAATAACTTAAATCAAAAAGTTCTCTACTAGAATGGGTAATCATTATTAGATTAATAATGCTCTCTTTTTCAGTATTTTGACGGGAATAATGATCTCTAGTAATATTTTTTTATAAGGAAAAATATATTGAATGAAGTATAAGAGGTACTTCAACCCAATACAAAGATAGGGTAGCAAGAGAAGCTAAAAAGCAAAGAAAGAATTACAACACATAAAAACAAAGAAAAACCACTTGGAAGCAAGTCTACTAAAACTATGCCTTATTAAATCCTTACCAGAAAAACTTGGGAAAAATCTGGAAAAGGAAAAAGAGTACATAGATTGAGAAGCCAAAGGCAGCCTCCAAGTAGTTTATGGCCCCGTTTGGAAGAGCTTATTTGAGCTTATCTGATAGCATAAGCTCTTATGTCAGTGTTTGTGAGAACTTATGGAAACAGCTTATGGCCTACCATATTTTGTTTTTAGCTTATTTTCATAAGCTATTCAGGATAGCTTAATTATGAAAAAGAGCTTATGCTTATATATAACTTATTTTTAATTTATTTCAATAAATATTTTAAAATAGCTTATGAATAAGCCCTTATGTTATAAGTGATTATGACTATAAGCGCTTAATTAAGCTGTGTTTTCAAACGGGGCCTATATGCAGTGACAACAGAGACTAGTGTTCCAACAAGGCCAATAGAGCTATGCCCTCAAGCCCAGGAAAAAAAATGCAGTAGGGTATGCCCTCAAGCTAGTAACATATGTATATATGAAAAAAAAGAATTTTTGAAGTATATAGACCGGAAAAAATAAAGCAGGATATAATCATGATTTCACATATATAAGGTTGGCATTCCACAAGCTGATTCAAATGATCGATCTCATAGTCGATCCCATAAATAAATAACTATGGTTAAATTCATGCATGGGGCGGTGGGGAGTTTGTTTTTAACAACATTATGAGAGTTAGTCCCAATAGACAGTGGCGGATCCAGGACCCCGGGGTCAGGGGGTTCAAAATTTTCAAATGAGCACATCGATAAAAATATAATTAAAAACAACTTAAAAACATTTGGGACATTGCACAAAAACACTAACAAAAAAATCACTTGAAAAATCACTCTCACGTTTAATTTTAAAAAGAACTCGGAGCTATTTGAATCAAGTGGAGGTTCTCTTGGATATGGATATAATAGAATTATGAAGAAACCCAAATCTCAATCCCCAGATTCATTAGATGAGACACAAGTCTAACAGCATGAAGATTACCCCATGTATACAGAGAAGACGGCAAAAGAAATCATTGAAGTTAAGAAAAACAATATTGTGAAAATTTGTATAGCAGATAAGATGTTCCATAATTCTGGACATTGTTTTTTTTTTGAAAATGAAAATATTTTAGAAAGGAAGTGATCTTGAAAACATACTCTCTCAAGTGAGTTAAACAACAAAGGAAGATACAAAGCAAAAACAGAAAAAACAGAACAAGAACAAAAAGACTAGAAAGCTAGAACCAATCTATCTAGTACAACAACTAACTAGAAAAGAAAACAGCAACACCTAGTCAATCTCCAATAAGGCGAGCAAGCCAGCATAGCATAGAAATTGACAAGAAACCAGCAAAGATGTAGTGGAGAAACTGCACCAAGATAGTTGCTGCAACATCTTAGAGAAGATAAAAACATGAATACAAACTCACGGGCCCCAGGGAGAAAGAAGCACACGCCAACAGTAACAAAGCATATCAATTTTCTTAACAATAGCCCAGGAAGTGAGAGAGAACAAATATATATTGAATTATTGATGACCTTGCTAAAATATGAATTAATCACCTCAGTCCACAATCCCATTATAGCACCAATTTTGTAGTTCTGTAACAGCTCAAATTTCACAACATCAAACTTTGCATTTCTGAACTGGGAACTCCAGAATAAGACCAGATTTGGTGTTCCCTTCCCCCTCTCTGGAACCGTCCCCTCTCTAACACACCATCATCATCTTATTCCTTTCCCCAATCTCTCTGGAACCCCTCCCCTCCCTCACTTTCTTACCCAAAAGTTGCTCGCCATTCAATTGGTGCCTCTAAATCCCAATCAATCTGAACACTATCATTCTATTTCTATCAATCTAATTTCTAAACCATTCAAACTAGCATTGCACAAAAACACATATGTAAACCCATTTCTCTACAAAACATCAAAATTCAAAACCAACTCAATTAAACTCCACATCCACCATCTGACCATCACATATTCACATTCATACCAAAATAAATAAGAAAGAAAGAAACCTTGACTCCTTGAGTGCAGATTCCCAACGCTGGCAACTCAGAGCACTAAGAGTTACCCTCTCGTGAGATACAGAGTTTGAGAGGCGCGCGGTGGTGGTGGTGGGTTGGTGGCCGGCGGTGCGCCGTGCTCGACTGCTTCAGTGCGGCCAGACCTAATGAGACTGTGAATTTCGAGAGAAAGACTGGGTGAGAGGACCGTGAGTCTGTCTCTAATTGTGTGAGAGAGAGAGAGAGGTGTAAGTGGGGTCATAGGTGCAAATAAAATTTTTCAGGGGTTCAAAAAAAAATCAATACAAGGGGGTAAGTAGAATTTTCTTTTTTTTCAGGGGGTTAAACTGAACCCCCTCACTCCTACGTGGGTCCGCCCCTGCCAATAGATGTCCGTGATTTGAACAAGTCTTGAATTTATAAAACAAAACAATTATGTTTAATATTTTGAAAAAAGATAATTTAAATTCTTAATTTTCTGTGTATAATAATTATTTCCTTTTGTAAGGTAAATAATATGTTCTTTTCACAAGAATTAAGAAAATTTTCCCTTAACTAATTAAACTATATCTTGATTATTTTTCACTGATTAAATATTAAATAATTATTTTAGTATTTAAGTTTTTTAGATTATTTACTCATTGTTCTTACATTACTTATTAGTAATTTTTATACTTAAATTTCTTTCAATAAATTAGTTTAATCAGATGATATTGCTCTTTTTTAACTAGGTATCCATTGGTATGGAAAAGAGTAGCAGCTTCCTGCCAACACCAGGATTCGTGATCTTTTTTAATATATATACGATCTCTTCTTTACATTAATTTATATGTATGTCGGGTAATTAACTAATTAATTAAGAAGAAAAATCTTGAGTCACTTTCAGAAGAAATAGAAATAGAAAAAGATTGAAGTTAAAGAAGTATTTTCCACTTAGGTTCCCACTCCCAAAAGTTATCACAATGTGTGCGGGTTGGATCCTGAAATGAACCTCCTCACTTTAACAGACATGCTGCCTCCCCTAAAATGCGACCACCATCATTCCAATATTCAAACAAAAGAGGCAAATTGATTGATATATCAGACCTTTAATCATTCCAAAACCAAAATAAAAAAACTACACCCATCAATGCTTTGCTAAATTACATTATATTATAAGAAAGGCTTAAATAAGTTTTTGGTCCCTAACCTTTACCAAATGCTTGGTTTTCGTCCCTTGCCGGAGCAAAGGTGGGTTTTAGTCCCTAACCTTTGCCAAAAGATTTGGTTTTGGTCCCTCCGGAGCTCTGGGTCAACGCCGGAGCTCCGGTGGCCCATGTGGCATGGCCACGTCAGCTCAATGATATGACGTGGAATTTTTTCCTTTTCATTTAAAATATTAAAAAAAACATAATAAAAAAAAGCATAATCAAATAAAAAACTCTCAACCTCCTCCTCTTCTTCTTCTCCTCCTCACCAATCACACTCAAAACCCCATAGCCAAAAGCTTAAGCCCAGAATGCAACCCTACCTCCTCCTTGTTCTTCTTCTTCTTCTCGACCATTCTCTTCTTCTCTTTCCCTCTCAAAACTGCAGTAACAACATAATGCAACCCCACTGCCACACTTCTCATCCAAACCCTGCATTGAAGAGTGAAGACACAGATCCAACCCCAATCCACCAACAACCCTCTCAACTCAAGAGCAATCCAGAAAACCCAGAAACTATGAAGAAGAAGAACAGCAGTAGCAATTGCAAGCCAAAAAACAGCATACACAAGCCAAATCTCATTTTTCCTCTTTAATGGAAGGAGAAACAAGATGAATCAGATCAGAAATTAGAGAATCATCACCGCAACCCAAACCTTGCTCTCGCCTCTGTCATGAAACCCCAAACGTCACCACCGCATCACACCACCTCCGCTAACCACCACCGGCCACCGTCACTCCCGCGTCTGCCGTGAAAGGGCACCACACCACCGCGTCGCACCACCGCTGCCCAAAGACGTCACCACCGCCTCAGTTACCCAACCCTTTCCCCACCTACACAGTCCCCACCTTCGAACAAACCACAAAACCAGAGACCAGATGGAAAACAGAATCATGAACCAGATGGGAAACAGAATCGCGAACCTTAAATGGAGGAATCACGAACCCTAGAGGAAAAAGTCACAAATCATGAGATGAATCGTGAATCCAGATGAAGAAAACATAATTCCAGGAAAAGAAATCTCGAATCCGGATGAAAGGAACAGAGGAGAGGAAACGTGAAACAAGAGATGGAATCACACAACACAAGAAAGGAAGAGGCGATTTGGGTGATGGTGCGGTGGTGAGAAGAAGAAGAAGACGAAGAAGAGGAAGATGAGTGCGGTGGCATGGGGCTGGTGGGGTGGAGGCTGAAGATGGTGGTGGGGGCTGAGGTTGAAGATGAGTACGGATCTGGTGGGTTGGAGGTTGAAAATGAGAGCTGAATATATGTTTTTTTTATTATGTTTTTTTTAATATTTAAATGAAAAGAAAAAAATTCCATGTCAGCTTATTAAATTGACGTGGCCATGCCACATGGGCCACCGGAGCTCCGGCGTTGACCCAGAGCTCCGGAGGGACCAAAACCAAATCTTGTGGCAAAGGTTAGGGACTAAAACCCACCTTTGCTCCGGCGAAGGACGAAAACCAAGCATTTGATAAAGGTTAGGGACCAAAAACTTATTTAAGCCTATAAGAAAAACGGAATGTATTATAAGGTGTGAAGTTTTCTCTCAAGAAAGTGTAGAACGTAAGTTTAAACTTTGAAAAAGTCATTTATTAGGAGAGAGCGTCACAATTTATTGAACGAGTTTGTGGTCTTAATTGAGTTTTCACGAGCTTTCTCCCTTTTTGGTTGCATAAGTACACTGCAGACAACTATTATATGTGCACGAGAGAATCTTCAAAAGATGATCAGCATCTGGGTTGTCTCCTCTTCCCCTGCCTCTGCTCTGGCCTGACTCTCAACACATTTTGCTTTTGAGGAGCACTCTTACTCTCATTGTGTTGTGTTCTGTAATGTGGTGTGGATGACCACTATTGTTGATTTGAATTGCATTAATGTAATTGATTTAGAAAAGAAGTGCATGAGGTTTGGAAATGGAATGAGGAGTGCAACTTCCCTGTACAAACCATTCTCTATCAATCTTTGTAATTGTTTGCGCTGGAAAATGTTAAATATACAAAGTAATAATTAGAAATTATATAGATAGATTGGGTCGTCCAAGTTACTCATAATCGTTATTTAACATAGGGGTGCACATGGGCCGGGTCAATCCAATAAATTCATCCAACCCAATCCGATCCAATGGTAAAATGTGGGTTGGATTGGGCAAACGGGTCCATCGGATGAATTTTATTACGATACAATCATCTTTAGATCGGATATCAGATTCTGTAATAATCAATCCAACCCAACCCGAAATCCAATCATGTAATAATAATATATTATTTAATATATATTTTTGATAATTTTAATTTTTACCTAACCTACTAGTAGGGTATGTAATTTATGGAGACCTGGAGTCCTACTATTTAAGTGATTTTTAGGAGACTTGGAGACTAATTTGTTTGTAATTACTTGTCACATTTAAAAACTTGAAGTACTTGTTTAGTTATGTGTTGTTGTATAGATGTGTGTAGACAGTAGTTATGAATTTATGATGTAATCGCATGTTAGAGACTTGAAGTACTAGTTTTTTAATATTTTTCAATATTTCAGATTTATTTTTATTTTAATATAACGATCCAATCAATCCATCCAAACCAACCCGAAGATTGTCGGATTGGGTTGGTTCGGATTCGTAGGTGAAAATTCACAAAATCCAACCCAACCCAACCCAAACAGTTTTGATCGGTTCGGGTCTTGATTAGTCTGTAAATCCATCAAACCCAACCCATGTGCAACCCTAATTTAACATCACCTTAGTGAACAAATATGGTTATCTATAAAAATTGGAGTAAAAAATTATAAAATTTATAATCCACTTATCTTAATAAGATGACTTTTAGCAGGGCCGGGACCAAAGGTAAGCCTATCCAAGCAAGGGCTTTAGACCCCAATTTTTTTTTAAACTAAGCTAAAAATGTCCCAAAAAACCAAGCATTAATACTAAGTTAAATTCTTTTTTAACACGTAAAAAAGGCCTCAAAAAAATGTCTCACTTTATAGCACTTAAACTATCATTTTGGGATTATATAAACATTTTTTTTATACATCGGAAAAGAACTAAACAGAAACAAAATTTACACTACACCAAACATATCCTGCAACAGGATAACTTCCAACTCCGGAGGCAGCGAGTTGAGCAACATGGTTCCTTGGTTGATTGCCCGACAGCCCCTTCTAGCAAGCCAATCAGCTGTAGCATTACCATCACGATGGATCCACTCTCCACTGCCGATTTAAAAGCTGGTGAATCTCATGTAAGATTTCAGCTTGAACATGATGAATAAATAGGTATGGGTCACTCAAAATATCAACCAACGTGTTACAATCGGATTCACACAAGAGCTGGCGCGATCCATGGTTCTTGGCAGTAGTGAGACCATCTCGAAGAGCCATGGCCTCCGCCACAAATGTTGAATTGTGCTTCGAGTTACTCTGGAAACCTTGAATCCAATTCCCTGCAGCATCACGAATTGCACCTCCCCAGCCCATCTGATCAGAATTTGTCGCAGAGCTCCCATCAACGTTTAATTTCAGAAAATTTGACGGTGGCAGCCTCCAACCAACCTTCAGCCAAGCATGATCGCTATCCATTGAACCAGGTTTAATAAACTTGTGCAGAATTCATCGTGGTCAAGGCACAACCGTCTCCACGCATGGTCCACCGTCCACGGTTGAGTGTCAAGGCACATATTACACCGCCATTTCCACACTTCCCATAAACCAGCAAGGAACCGACGAGCATAAACACCACGCAATAAGCCAAAAGAAGTTACTCACAAAATCCCTCATGAATATCATAATTTCATCAAAGTAAAGTAAATTAACTTTGACCACATAAATTTATCAACTAGTCTCTTCCGATTTAATAATGAAAGAAATTCTGCATGCAGTCAACTAATGCAAATTATTAGTTTGTAATAATAATGTTATATGAAACCAGTCGCAAATTGCACGCATATGTTGGTCGTTAATTAGTTTGAAGAAGATTTGCATGCCGCAGTGCCAAACAGCAATGATAGAAATGTCGAAAAAGAGGAGATCAGAAATGGAATCAAATATCAAATCAATTATCAGTTGAATTTCCCAGTGGCGCTATTCCTCTTCATGCTCAAAGATGACGTTGAAACGCTAGCTTTTGATAGTTTTGACGATACAAAAGCCAACCTTTTTTTTTTAAGTTAAAGATATATAAAATACATAAAGTTGAGAAATAACCCTCTCAACAATGGGTGGGTACAATATTCATTATTCAAGCCAACAAAAGCCAGGATAAACTCAGCCTCTACAGCAAAAACCTCTAACAACCTTTAAGAACACCCACAAGTAAACAATTTATTGCTTAGATGCCTTTTAAAAGTTACATTTATTGCTTAGCACAAAATATTAACAATAAAATATATAAAGTTTGGTGTTGTCCAAATCACGTCAATGAGAAAGTTTGGGTTAAATAACTTATCATCCAATCACATTAGAGCTAAATTAATAAATAAAATATAGAAATTCCAACTCACTTATCTTCAATGTGATTGGATGATGAGTTATTTAACTCAAACTTTCTCATGGGTCATTTGGACAACCCATAAAGTTTACTTCACACTCTTTCCGCTTTTGCAACAGTATATTAGAATCCCTTATAATTAAAATTCAAAGAAACACATAATTAGTGACAAATTTTGTAAATGGATAAATTTAGCGATAGATTGTATATATTTCCATGTGTAAATTATGTCGATAATTTCAAATATTTGTTAAACTTAATTTGCATGCATTACCAAAAAAAAAAAAATTAGTGACGGTTATTTTTACGCACATGTAAACTAGAGTCTTTCCCGACCCATATATGAGACCTCAACTCTCAAGAAAGCATCACTTTCTTCTTCTCCTCCTCGGATCTTTACTAGCTAGCAAGCTCATATCAGCTTAAATCAAATCATGCTAATCTTCAACAAAATCTGGAAAACTAAGAGATGTGCAAGAATGACGGGGCGAAAATTGAAGTCGAAATTGAATGAGAATTATGATGTTTAGCTTCCCTTACCAGAAATCAAAGCCTAAATTCAATCCTTCAAGTTACCATAAACAATTTTCCAATCATGAATAAAACCCTAAGATTGAAGTTAGCTCACTTGAATGGGCTCCAGAACCATGATTGATGCAAAGTTCAGATGAAGAATAGAAGAGACTTCCATTATATTGCAGATTGAAGATCTTGAGAAGAAATGAATGGTAAATCGTAAATGGATCGAGAGCACCATGAGAAGGAGAAGGCATTGACGGATGAAAGGATCGCAAACCACAAAAGACATTGCGCGAATCGCGTGCGATGTAAAAAACTAATAAGTTTAACTAAAACAAATTGAAAAGGAGCGCAAATTTTGGCGGTCTAAAGAAGACCGCCAGAAAGCATATGCCACTAGAATCAACTTTCTTTAGTGACGTATTAGTGACAAATTTTGGAATTGTAAAACATTCATCACTAAAATAGAGGGATTTAAGTTAGTGATGAATTTTGCAACGAAAATTATCCTTTTATGAAATTTGTCACTAATTTTGTTTCTATTATTCATTATCCAAGGTTTTTGTGACAGGTTCTGATATTCTATTGCAAAACTTTTTTTTTGAAATGGATTCTATTGCAAAACTTAAAAAGGGTGGAGTGTAGTGTATATTTAGACAGAAATAAATTAAATAAGGTGTCATTTTAACAAATCTTAAGAGGTGAGTGTATTTTACACCAAAAGTTGAACTTTTTTTAGATAAGCCATAGTATGATATTAATATAAAGGCACAAGGGGTGCCACCCTTAGATACAAAGAGAGTAATATAGAGAAACAGAAAAAAAAAAAAAAAACGGTAGCAGAACAAAAGAAAAAACATGAAAATAGAGGAAAAGAGATGAGGAAAAGCTGAACTTTTTTTTTTTTTTTTTTTTTGAAACTAGGAAAAGCTGAACTTGATCATGGTATAAATTTGGTCATCTCATTTAAATTTTAACCCATGCATATATTACATGTTCAGCCTAGGTGCGCTGGGAGAATAGAATAGGTTTGATCATTTTCGTTAAGTTCAAACTCCAAACTTCTAAAGTACCACTTTAACCCAGAATCTATAGCTATTTTAGGATATGATACAATACAAATTACTACAAGTGAAGTGCCTTTGAGAAATGGGAGATCAAAGAGATGTAGCCTTTAACCAAACAACCTCGCATATCCTTTAGAAAGATCTTTTCCCCTCTATATGCGTGCTCTCACTCTTCTCTCTTGACACGTTTCCGTGATCGATCTCTAGCTGCAGCAGCAAGATAAAAACCCACTAGTGATTCTTTATTGCTTTTATGCATGCAACTTTTGGTACATGATGAAGGTTCCACGTACCAACACCAGGCTTCGACACTACGTGTGTATTTGAATCAACAATTGAAAATTGATTTGAGATATAGTTTGATTTTAACAAAATTGATTATTAGGAGAAAGTGAGTGGATTGGAAAAAAAATTATAAGCCAAGTGAGCTAAAAGTGAATGATTTATGTTTAGATATATTTATACGTACATACAAATTTGTTTTGCATAAAGTAATTATATGATTGTGAAATTTAATTATAAAATCTCACGATTGATATAAGTAATCATATCGTATAAGATATATTATTATGGTGCTTGCTACCATACCACAAGAAAGATTGTGGGTATGATACATGAGCTGATGTGGACCAGTAGAATTTAAGTGGGTTAGTTTAATTTATCATTTTTCGTTCTATTGTATTTTAATATTAAAAAGTTGGAAAATAATTTTTCTTAACCCATGGTTAACCAACCCTAGTTAGATTTCAGTAACTTATTGTATTCCCAATACTTTAAACATGATTTAATATTTTCTCCTTCATCTTCCTCTTACTAAACTTCACCTTGCTTTCAAACCATCTTCAAATCAAACCTCATCCACTCCCTGAAACCTCCTTGCCACCCAGCCACCATCAATCCCACGGCAACCACCAGCCAAAACCCCACGAACCCACCACCCACAACAACCACTGTCCCCTCCTTCCTCCACCTCCAACACCACTATCTTCTTCCCTCTCACCACCACCACCACCACTAGATCTGCCATAGCCGAACCAACACCAAACAAATTCCTTCTTCCTCGTACCAGATCTTCATCTTCTCCATCTCTGGGTACTGAGTAACCCATCTTCAATCGTCGCATTAACCCCGCGGCTGTCGACGATGGCTGCGCTCCAGCGGCAGTCGCACCGCATTGACCGCGACGACGACGAGCTCAAGATCCTATACCTCTCGCAGATCTCGCCCCTCCTACGCCACCAACCACGATGGGTTCAATGAAGCTCATGAACTCTGGTTTAATGAAGCTTAGATCTGGTTATTGAAGCTCAGGGTTTGAGATTCTGGAGACTGGATTATTTTAGTTAATTTAAATCTGGGTTTTTTGTTGTTCGATGATGAAGATGGATGAGGGAGATGAAGATGGGTTTTGTTTATGTTGTGTATGGTTTATAGTTTTTTTCTATTCTCTAAGGCCCTTTGATATCTTGATAAGCCCCTAATTCTCCTTGTACTAAAACGCGAAACTTCAATTTCCAGAACTAATTTCTTCATATTGTAAATTTGTTGTAATATTGTTCAAAAACCGCACAATAAAGCTTCCACTTTCAATCATGAACTTAACAATTATAAAAGCAGATTTTGGGATGATGAACATGAAGCTTTTGGGATGCTGGGGAGTATTGGGGAATGTTAACCTTAATCTGGTACAGCAATGGTGAATATGATGAATCTTGAAAAGGAGTAGGAGAGAATAAAGGAAGAAAAATGGAGATGAACTCAGAAGAAACTAACTCATCGATTGTTTGTGCAAATAAGCTGCCTTTGTGAACTGAATTGACAAATCCATTGCTAATTCTTAAGAAACGGTAGAAGGAATTGGGAGAGGCTGCCGTAGATCCCTAATTCTCTCCATACTATGGTCATTTAAATCTGAAAAGTGACTATTTCTAGTTTCTATTCTGAAATTGTAAACTAAATAACGTGATGGTTGAAAAACAAAATGCAAACAGTATATCTATGATAAAAATAATATAATATTTTGAAAATAAATACAACATTAAGATTTCATTAGAAAAAGTAAATAAAATATTTTTAAAATAAATGCAAACATTAAGATTTCATTAGAAAAAATAATATAATGTTTTGAACATAAATACCAACATTAAGATTTCATTACAAAAAATAATACTCCCTCCGTCCCTAATTATAAGCTAACATTGAGACTTTTTTTGTGTCACTAAATATAAGCTAACCTTGCAAAAGTTAATATTTCTTTCCATATTCACCCTTGCATTTATTGGTAGTGGAGCACCACCATTAGTAGTACAATGATGAAAAAGTGTTATCATAAATAGGGGTAAACATAGAAAGTTGTACATTTTTTTTGAAAACCAATGCATCAATTAAGGCTTTCTTAATAAGTGTGATTTTTACAACTTTAGCTTATAATTAGGGACGGAGGGAGTATAATATTTTGAAAATAAATACAACATTAAGATTCTATTAGAAAATATAAATATAACATTTTGAAAATAAATACAACATTAAGATTTCATTAGCAAAAATGAATATAATATTTTGAAAATAAATACAACATTAAGATTTCATTAGAAAAAATATATTAATATTTTAGAAGGTAGTTAGGGTTGATGACACACTCAGAGCAACTAATCACTAAGGGAAGGGTGGAGAGGTACATAGGGTTGATGACACAATCAGAGCAACTATTAACTAAGGGAAAGGTGGGAGAGGTACATAGGGTTGATGACACACTCGAAGCAACTAAGCACTAAGGGATGCGTCAGAGAGGTAGTTAGGGCTGAGGACACACTAGGAGCAACTAATCACTAAGGGAAGGGTTGGAGAGGTAGTTAGGTTAGGGTTTATGACACACTCGGAGCAACTAAGCACTAAGGGAAGCGTCAGAAAAGTAGTTAGGGTTGATGACACACTCAGAGCAACTAATCACTAAGGGAAGGGTCGGAGAGGTAGTTAGGGTTGATGACACACTCAAAGCAACTAAGCACTAAGGTCTAAGGGAAGCGTCAGAGAGGTAGTTAGGGTTGATGACACACTCGGAGCAACTAATCACTAATGGAAGGGTCAGAGAGGTAGTTAGGGTTGGTGCCTTAAACTAAGCGCGACTAAGCACTAAGGGAAGGGTTGGAGAGGTAGTTAGGGTTGATGCCTTAAATTAAGCGCAACTAAGCACTAAGGGAAGCGTCAGAGAGGTAGATAGGGTTAATGCCTTAAACTAAGCGCGACTAAGAACTAAGGGAAGGGACTGAAAGGTAGCTAGGGTTGATGCCTTAAATTAAGGTCGACTAAGCACTAAGGGAAGGGGCGGATAGGTAGTTAGAGTTGATGCCTTAAACTAAATTGTTTTAACTTAAGCTATTTAAGATATTAATGGTTGGTGCTTGGGCCAAATACTTTCAACACCTATCTACCTTTTTTTATTATTAAATGTAGTGATTGTTGTCTTGTTGAAATTCATTCTTGTGTTCAACACTTCAACACCTGTACTTTAATTTTTTCTAATAAAAAGTGAAAGGACAAAAGGAGCAGCCACAAAACAGAGCACATTGAAGTACCACTGATGCTGCCCAGAAAACTTACAAAAGAATCAAAAGATAAAAAGAAAGAACACAAGAAGCAGTTTGCAAAACAATTCATTAAACCCCTTAGGAGACATATACCAGCAGCCCCAAAATTACAATGTGCAGCAACCAATAGAGCCCTTCATCATTCCTTTTGACAGCAAACCAGAGTTATACCAATATCCTCACCAATTCCATACTTCCACATATATTGCTAAGTAGAAATTCCCTTCCCCACAAATGCTTACACTATATTGGACATACATGCATGTGATTCCCTGAACCAGTCCTGAAAGGAGTATTTGAAATCTTTTTAAAGGGGTACCATATAAAATTAGATAACTCAAAAAGGCCAACCAAAGGGCATTTAACTATGTCTGAAGCATCAAAATTTGGCATACACATACAGTGCCTTTCTAACAATGTCAATATATCATCTTAACCAGCATGATGATCACTCAAATCATGTTACATACTGTGGAGTTAGACACACTCAAATCCAAAATTTATTTGCATATTCACAAAAGCTACATTGAAAGCATCAAACTCCTCTCTTCTATTATGAAGGAGATTTGAAGCCATTCAGATTTTTCACTCCTCTCACTTCTTAGTTCCCATGTTCCTTTACATGAAGAAAAGATGAAAACCAAACAGAGAAGATAGAAGAAAAACCCCAAAAGACAAAGACCCTCTCAAACTCATATCTAAGAGTCTTCACCTTCCTAAACCTAAAAACACAAGAAAAAAACAGCAAAATCTACTTCCACCGCATCACCAGCATTTACAACAACCTCCTCTATTTCCTCTGCCTCCAGCACAGACCAAAAGGGCCAAAACTAGCTGCATGTAGCTTCAGGTCATGTCTCTATTTCCTTCTAGTAAAGCCCTCCACATTTTCTAAAGTCACACTAGCAGTATCACCAGCACTCAAGAACCAAGGGTGCCCTGAAAATCAAAATCCACAACAACAATCAGAATCAAAACCCCATTGAAATTAACCACACAAAAAGCAAAATCTCAATTGAAAGTAACAAGAACATACTCAATGCTTGTTCTGCAGAGATTCTGTTAGAAGGGTCCCTACAAATCATCTTCCTTAAGAGATCCTTAGCAGCAGGAGAAACATATTCCGAAAGATTCTAAAGAAAACCTCAGATTCCCCCTAATAACCGCCTCAAAAATCTCCGTCGCGGAATCACCGTAAAACGGCGGCGTCCCGCTCAACATGATGTACAAAATCACTCCACAGGTCCACACATCCACCTTCTCTCCACACTTCGTCCCCATCAAAACCTCCGGCGCGACGTAATACGGCGTCCCAACCACCCCACTCATCCTCCTCCCGTCACCAAACCACTCCGCCGAACCAAAATCCGCCAGTTTCAGATCTCCACCGGCACCAAACAAAACATTATCCGGCTACACATCACGGTGCGCGACGCCGAGCCGGTGACAGTGTGTGATGGCTTCAAGAAGCTGCTTCATTAGGCCAGCAGCCTCAACCTCCGGGATGGGGCCGTCGCCGACGATCAACAACAACCCAGATGATGAACCCTAACTCTCTCTATTTTCCCTCTTCTGGAAACTTCAATAATCTCCATTTTTCCTATCATAACCATACTAGGTTAACTTAACCCAAGCTAACAATTTTAATTATCAATTATCTAATTTTTTATATTTATAGATATTTTTTTAAAAATAAAATAAAAAGTCAAAACTTACAGTCAAACGTTTTTTAATTGGTCCAGGTCACTAAGGTATGATACAATTATGGTAATTATGGTATGATAGTTTTTACCTATATTATTTCTAGCTTATGTGCAGTAATCATATTAAACATGTATTTTACTACTCTTCCTCATGTTCATTCCAGAATTATTTCAAAAGTAATATAGACCATCATGATTAAACATATATAATGATGGAGGGTTATACAACGTAGGAAACAAAATCTAGTGGCATTCTGGGATTTGAATTGATAAAGGTAAAGCAAGGGAGACTCTGAAAAAGAGACCTTAAAATTTGTCAAGATTGATATCCAAGACGATGACTCTCAATTCCTACAGCGGTAATCATAACGAAATCTCACATAGTCAAAAAGGTCCAGCGTGGGAACAATTAGCATCAAAACACATTGATTAACTGAGATTACGTCAAATGCAGGTAATTGTGAATGTAACACACGATGTCTTTATTAGCTTAAGGATGCTATAAGGCTTTGCATTCTTAAAATGCCCAAATTTAAATCTTGTTAATTAGAAAAATAGAATACATATTTATGTTGACTTATGAAAGAATAAACTGTTAGCTCCCATAAAGGCTATGTGTTTGCTATTTTATTGATGATCTATGCTCTTCTTTCCATATGCTTCATGCATGCAAATAATGCCCCACCCAATGAACAACCATTATGATCACACTCTATCACATACCCCTCCATTTCTATTTAACTATCTACTTCAAGGAAGAAAAATATGTTTTTATTTAGCTATTCACTTACACTTTCAAAATTACATTAAACAATTTTCAACAATAAAAATGAGAGAAAGGAAAATATAAATGATGTGGGAGAATAAATGATGCGATATAATACTAATGAATAAAATTCAAAAAAAGGTAAAATAGGAAAACATGTTTTATTTTCTAAACATCAATAAAATTAATTGCATTTTTTAATTTGTTTTTTCTTTTCTTTTCCCAAACAGTTATATAGAAACAAATTGTTGTATAATAATGATGTTTATTGTGTACATCCAATTAACATATGTAATTAATTAAAAAAACATATGTAATTGGTGGCACTATTTTAAGGCTACAAACTGCAAAGTTTAGAAAAATGAAGAAAATGGTAGTATAAAACCGTCACAATATGTGTAAGAAAAATCTTAAGATTAAATGACGATTTTACGTTTTGTTTCAACTTCTATGGCGTTAAAAAATTACCATATATAAATTCCGTATGTTGAGTATATGCTGGAAAAGACTATATTTAATTATTTATACATCGGTTGATAAATATCCTTCCCCTATTAAAACTACCTCCGGCTGGTGGTGTGGGAGATATGTGGACATCAACCGACACCCACCATCACCATATGTACAAAGTCCAAGTGAAATTGATTGTTTGTTAAACATTGAGAAGACGGTATTGGAATCTTTGGAGTGAGGCAAAAAGGTGCTGCAAAAATCTTACAAATCTGACAAATATTATTCCAAGTTGATGATTATACATTAAAAATGATGGTAGATATCAATAAGTGTAAGAGTGAGAATGCAAAATAATTAATAAATATGAATTAAGATATGATTTTTTTTATAGGCCAATGTTAGTTGTTAATTGTTAGTAAATTAGTTCATTCGCCAGGATTCGAACACTGGCCCTTCACCTTGCAAATCCCTTTATTCTCTTAGCTCACCAACCCTTCCCCCATGAATTAAGATATGATATATAATATAATATGCTAGGAAGAGAGAAAAATAAAGTTTCTTAATGAAATAATAATTTTGTTTGAGTGTCTATACTTATTGTGATAACTATAGAGGGATAAAATTAAACTTAGGAGCCACACTATGAAATTATGGGGAAAGGTAATCGGACATAGACTAAGGAAGAGACTGGGATAGTGGAGAACCAAATTATTTTGGTGATTTTTGTGGAACCCAAACTTTTTTTGGGGTGTGGTACCGGAATTACATGGTCCAATAACTTATTGACATGTGGAATTTAAGTTATAAATTTTACATTTTTCTAAAAAGAAGGTAGAGGGATTTTTTAGGAAAATAGTTAAAAGGTCAGGGACCTTAATAAAATAAAAAGGTTAATAATTACTATCTTTTTTTTTTGGGAAAACTTACCTACAGTATCACGATTAACTCTCTCTCAATCACCATGCCTTCTCACTTCATCTTCATCTTGGTTTAGCATCTCCCCTTCACCAGCAACACTGCCATCAACAAAAACGTGAAGAAAAGGGGGTCGATCAAGAGCATCCTTAATTATACCACCCATCAGATTCTAGTACCCAAACAAGACGGAGCAGAAGATTTAGCCCAAGCAGATCGTGATGAGTGCAACAGCGATGAGGGCGGTGTTGGAGGCAACGAATGACGCTGTAAGGATGGATGAAACGGATTTGCCGATCTTGCGCCAGTGGGGATGAAAGGGATTTCATGGAAAATTGGGGATTTTCGTCGGAGAAGCCCTTATAACCTTCCAATGGGAAAATCAAAGGAAGGAATCCATAGTTTTTTCAGAAACAATGTCCGACATATCATGGCCACTGAATTAGAATTCTCCCCCACTAGATCTGAATCGTGAAAAAAATTGAAATTTATTGGTGTCTGCAATTGTAACAATGGGTATGTTTATTTGTAGTTTCAGAGAAGATAATAAAAATGAAGAAAGATGAGGAGCCATGGTAGTGGTGAGGGAGAGTTAATCGTGACCAATTTTATGGGAAAAATGGTAGTGGTGATGATGTGGAAAAATCGCACGAGCTTTCTCTTTCAGTTTCTTTTCTTCAAATCCAGATGAAGAATGAAGATGACAATTCAGTTCATGAGAGATGAAATATTTGTGTAGGCTTCACTTAAAAAATTACTGTGACTGAACTTTAATTTTTAATAAGTGAAAGGATTTGTTTGTAACTAATTTTAAGTATATTTTCATAAATAAATTTATTTTTAAAATTAATATTAATGCTGAATCATTTTACACATGGTCTTTTGTTATTGGTCCAGCTCGTATTGGGTGTGGTACCTTAAGCTGGGCTAAGGTACCACAGCAAACACCAATTATTTTTATGACAAGAAGGTCTACAACTGAAACCATATATACCAAAACAAATGGAAAAGTATCAAAGTGTATGCATTACAATGTTTGATGATGTGGTGACGCAGCATGAGAGAAGGCGATCGCGTAACGCAGGAATGATAGGAGGTCGATAGGGAAGAAATGAAAGAGATGGAGAGAGGATTGAAACGACTGAGAAGGGAAAAGTGTTGAGAGAGAGAAACCGCGCGCAAATTGAATTCATGATGAGGTTCATTGATGAGAAAACACAGTGAAAAATTTCATATGAGAGAGAGCAGCGAGAGATGCACACAAAATTAGATGAAGAATGAACAAAGATGTTACCTGATATTAGAGTTTGTAGGATTATTTACTTTTCTTAATAAATAATTCACTACAAAAGGATTTTTTTTGTTTGTGAACGTGTCACAATTAATTACTCCTTCTTTTTCCTAAAGGTGAAGAAACAAATTCTATTTTATTTACTCTACTATTTAGTCGGCGATGAAGAATTAAATTATCACTTTTTTTTCTTATAGGCAAATGTTAGATGTTAATAATGTTAGTAAATTAGTATTCGATCTCCTCAAAATTTGAACCCTGAACCTTTCACCATTCATCTCACCCAAGTCTTATGTTTCCTAACTCTTACCACTTGAGCTAACCCTTTCTTCATTTTTCTGCTTCTTCTTCCAAGTGTAGAATAACCCTAAGAAGTTACAATTTTTTTCTACCAATGGGACCCACCCCTGACATATACCACACATGGGTTACCGGGCATGCTATTTTTATATAGTCCATTTGATATCTACATAGCTCCCTTTTGGTTGAGTCTATGTTGATTTTCATTGCCTGAGTTGCGACTAAGATGTTCCCATTTGGTTGAACATGTGCTCTTCTCTTTTCGTCGGTATTTTCCCATGTTTGCTTTGTGTTGGTTTTGCTTGGTCGGGGTCGCTTTGAAGGGTTGTTCAGCGACTGCCCACTTCCGTTGAGGTGAAGTGGTTGGTGCTTTGGGTCCCTGTTTTTGGTGGCTTTGTGTGGCTTGATAGGATCCTTATTTGGTTGAACTTGTCGCCGTCTGTCGCTGCCGAAGGGAGGCCTATCACAGTGGTTGATGAAGTCTTTGGTTTTGGTTTTTTAGGTGTTTTTTGGCTTGAAACTTGTTTCTTTTATAGACAAATGTAGGTGGTTAGTTGTTAGTAAGTTAAAAAATCTCTTCAAATTTCCCTTCCAGGATTCGAACCCTGGACCTTTCCCTCCCCAACGTTTATGTCCCCTAACTCTTACCACTTAAACTAACCATCGGGAACTGGCTTGAAACTTGTGTTGGTAGAGTTTTTGGTTGTTGGGATCTTTTATGGTGTTTGATGGGTTTTTTCGGGGCTTTTCGGTTCTTCATGTTTTTATCTTTGTGGCTGCTTTTGTTCAATCTATGTTATAGATTACGACTTGTTGAGGCTTTAAACTTTACAATCTTTATCAAGACTATGCCTTTATATTTATATATCATTTTGCTTTCTAAAAAAAATAATATTATGGATGAATTATTGTCATTACCATTACTATTGACATATTATTATGGGTAATAAATAACTTTTAACTATATTTTTAAAATTATGTTATTAAAAAACCAATATTTTTTATTAAAAATGAAGTTTAACATTTCATTTTTATTTAAGAATATTTATATCATTTTGTTTCTTTTCACTTTGTTTCCTACCAAACAAGTTAAAGTATTTGATTTGTATTATTTTTCTTTCTTTCTCCGTTCCTGGTTTTCTCTTGAACCAAAGAACACCTCCGTCACTGTGGCAGTTGCTGAAGAAGCAGCTTGGCATGTTCAGAGCTTCAATTGGAGCTTCTTGTTCACCGGTCTTGCCCCACTCCACTCCAGGTACCAAAATGCCGCAAATTTCCCAATTTCGTCTTTTGGGTCCACAAATTAGTTTGTTTAATGTTGAATAATGTCTGTGAGGGATGGATTTCTATCTACATTTTTAATTCAAGTTCCAATTTCTTTCCTCATTGCCACCCACTTGTTCGCAATGCAAGCACAAATTATTGCTAAAACTGCCACTTGATGTTTGATTTAAATTGAGAAAGATTAAGCGGTCCATATAAAATTGAAGATAATTGCTAATCAATTATGAATATGTGTTTGGATTTTCCCGTGGACATACAAGAAATCCAACCTCCAAAATCATCTGCTAATAAACTGCTTACTAATAAACTGTGTAAATTGGTTTAGGTTTGAATCTCACTTGTTCTAACATTTGAAATTCATATGCAAAGAAGACGAATGGACGATGCGAATGACAACGTATGTATTGCTGAGCTATTTGACTTAAAAGGGAAGAAGAAATGCAAAACGAGGAAGGAAAAGAAAACCAAAACCGCTGGTGCGGGTTCTACCAGCAATGGCGGTGGTGTTAGCATTGACAGTGGAGCTAGGATTTCTATGTTTGATTACTCGGTTGACAACTTCTTTCGAGATATGGAAACCATTGCCAGACTCTGCAAGGAAGAAGAGCGCCACATTGATCTTGACCAAAGTGAGATCAAAAGAATGTCTTCCTCTGTCACTTTCTTAAGGTATGAGCAAATAGTTTGATGTGCTTGAGCAAAGCGATCTCGATTATTAATGATGAATGTGTATTTGCTATTGATGTTTGACATAGCGGAAACTCTGCATATTAGAGTATACTACTCGTGTTAAGTAAAGCTACTGATTGTAGCTGAGTTAGTGTGTTAGTTATGCTTGCTTAGCTGTCAAGCTTAGCTGGCATAACAGAATTAAGAGTTAGTTGTTAGAGTTTGTTAGAATTGTTAGCTTGTTCATCAAGCTTTATATTCTTCTATAAGTACTGAACTATGGTCTATTGTATCACTACCTTTGAAATGAATGAGAATTAGATTTACAGAGTTCTGAGTTTTCAACACTGCAACACTATTTAGGATTGAAAACTAGGCTATATATATCATGTCACTTTTTGATTTTATTAGTATCGAAGGACGACATTTGCTCTGATATTCTTAGGGGCTATTTCACAATTGGTTTGGGAGAATTGAAGATGAATTAGTCACATAAATTCAGAACTTTTCTTTTTGACAAGTTTTAACTTTAAGTTGGTTTTGTTAAATTTGTTTAAGATAAGTTCATTAAAGAAACATAGCATGAATGCTCATTATTGGATGAGTTAGTATTTCCTACCATTATTTCTTATGCAATAATCTGTTGAATGAGGGAGAAATAGAGAATGAAAAGGAGCAATAAAAGTATAGGAAATATAACAAAGTGATTTTCTTTAAGAACTATATCACATTCATGAGATTTAAAAACTGGCCCCTGTATACTTGACATCTTGTCTTATGATGTTCCCAAACAACCCCTTAATGTCTTGTTCTTGTTGAGTGTTAAATGCGCAGAGAATGGAGAGATTTTATGTACCCATCGAGAACCATTAGATTTTCTCACGGCCTTGGGAGCTATGAGGGAAAAGATGTCAGTGCCATAAATTTTATTTACCTCAATTTTCATCATCCACTGTTCCTCAGGTACAAGTAGTTTGACATTGTATTTTTCTATATTTGTTTCCCAGGCTATTCTTGGCAATGTAAAATTCCTTTAAATTTAATTATTAATGAGTAGATTTTCTACACATTGTCATGATATGCAGAAGGAGGAGCAACATGGGGATGCCGAATCTCAGGATTCCAGGTATGGCTAAGATAATTGCCTTTTGTGTTGGTTTATTCAATGACATTGCAATTGAGTTATAGTCCATGGTTGTATTATTTATGTAATACTTCTTTTTGAACTTACTGATAATCTAAGGTATTTTATGTTTAATTTGGCTAAACCCATCAAGTCTTGTTGGAGCAGAGACTTTGTGATGAATGTTGGAGGCTCCGTATGGGCATTAGATTGGTGTCCTCAGATACATGAAGAGCCTGATTGTTCAGTTAAATGTGAGGTACTTGGGTTTCTCTACGCCCTTTAGACATTTATTGAAACTCACTATTAGTTTTTTTTTGTTGAATGTTGTTTGGGAAGTCCTTGAAGCTTGAATGCTATCTAAATGGCGAATTATGTCTCTCATGGTCCTGAATCTGATGTCTCACTTGTTAAGGGAAATTGCGTACTTGAAAAGTTTCATGGTTAGCTAAGGTTGGAAAGTTAAGGGTTTTAGCCTTCCAGGGTTGATGGTTAAGAACAACAGTTCAAGTGGTTGAACTAGGCTTTGAAAATATCAGAGCTTTATACTTTATAGTAAAGATTTTGACTAAGTCTCACAAAACATAGGACACCCGACCATGACGCCATATCAGCTCAATTAAGAACACTATTTGAAAGTTTTGTAATGTTCTACATTATACCTACTCTAAATATACATGTTTGGAATGATATTATGGCCGTTTTGTGCTTGTTTGTCTGCACTTATATGTAGTAAAATGATATAGTAAGCTTTTCTCTTCAGACATGGAAGTAGGAAATATATGCCTTTTCTTATGTGAACCATGTGCATCAAATGACCTTTTTTCTAATATTTGTTTTAGTTTGTTGCTGTTGCTACTCATCCGCCTGGCTCTTCTTATCACAAGATGGGCGACTCACTTGTTGGTAGAGGTGTCGTACAAATATGGTGTCTTCTAAATATTAGGGAGCACAATGAGGATACATCTTCTGTCACGGAGAAGAGAAAAGTCAGACCAAAAAAAGATGGAAGCACAAAGGACAAATCATCACAAATAAAGAGGCCTAGAGGAAGACCTAGAAAGAATTCAACAGTAATAGTAGTGGATGATACAAATTGTGAGACTCAGCACATCCTATCTCTTGAAGTTCAATTTGCAGGAAAGTGTATTGAGTTTTCTGCTCCAGATGGAAATCTTGAAAACAGTGAAGAAATGTTGCCTACTACACACAAGCGAAGAAGAGGACCTAAAAAAAACAATGCCACCAATGAAAAACCAGCACCTATGAAGAGGCCTAGAGGAAGGCCTAAAAAGAATTCAACAGAAGTAACAGCAAGTGATTCAAATTGTAAGGACCAATTTGTACCTCTTGCTGTTCAGTTTCCAGAAGATTTAGCTGAATTTAATTCTCCGATTGTGGCTTATGGCAATTGCAATGACCATGCTGCACAACAATGTTCTCATACTAATCAAAAGCATGCCAAGAAAGCTGATTTTGCACATGATTCAAAAGCTCTCAGTAGGTTGAACATTAATCATATGGAGGGCAGATACAACGAAGGTATGAGTCAACCACTATTGATACAGTGTGAGAATGAGACAAACTATCAACTGTGTTCTAGCTCTGAATTGGAACCTCCAGCAGCCACTTGTTCTGTTCCTGATATAACTTTGCCAAGAGTTGTGTCATGCTTAGCTCATAATGGAAAGGTAGCATGGGATGTGAAATGGCGGCCTCTTAATATTTCCGAACCATTATGCAAGTACCGGATGGGCTATCTTGCTGTCTTGTTGGGCAATGGATCTCTGGAAGTGTAAGTTGTCTTGAACCTCATTTTCCATTTCTTATTGGTGTTCTTTGTGATACTTCAATGATTTATTTCTCGTTTTGTTGATTTTATTGATATGTTGCCATTAACTATAATCTTTATTGGATTTGAGGTTGTTAGAATATAATATAAAACCATTCATGTGGCCCTTACCCAACAGCTTAAGCTTTTGGGCTAATTGGTTATTTGACATGGCATCATAGCTCTATGGCCAAGCGGTCTAGAGTTCAATCCTTGCTGCCCCCAATTCTTCTAATAAAAAGTTGAATTTCAGCACATGGTAGGTGGGCTTGTACATTGTTCACGCTTCAAGCCCATAGGGCTTTTGCGTGAGGGGGGTATCTTAGAATATAAAATAAAACCATTCATGTGGCCCTTACCCAATAGCTTACGCTTTTGGGATAATTGGTATGACAAGGTACGTGAAATTCGGACATTTTTAGTATACTATATACAATTCTAATTATTATAGTATAATACTTTCATAATGCCCTCTTATGAAAAATTTGAAGGAAACATAATGGACAAAGGACAATTACTGCAAAAGAGAATTAGGCTTGACAGTTGGTACAGTCTGAATGAAATATGTATGGCTAAGATAATGGAGCATAATTAATGTTTTTCCAGGTAAAACATAATAATAAAATAAAAATAAAAAAAAGGTAATGTAGTTAAGGTAGCAAGTTACTCATTGGCATAATCTAGTTGTTATCCAGGTATCTTGTTGTATCTTAAGTTACATAGTTTATTCTAAAAGCTGGAGTAAAATTGCATCAGTAATTAAATAAATTGTTCCAATAGGTATTGCATTTTTTATTTGTCTAATTTAGTCTAGTTTTCCTGTGTGTGTAAAATGAAAACACTTAACAACATATATCCAAAAGAAAAAAAGGTTGAAAGAATTTATGGTCTTTAGTCATAATTGGCTGTAGCACAAAAATCTGATTGACAAAAGAATGTTTCAATCTAACAATATTGTCAGGAGAAAATTTTGTTACAGAAATAAGATGACTGTAAGGGATTGGCAGTAGTCTATGTGGGCTTCTACTTCTATTATTGTTTGCAATTTTCTTCAAAGGATGATAAGAGCTCACAAGTCACAAACCAGAATTGAAGCATACTATGGAGAGTGGAATGGACAAGATAGAATCTATCATGGCTGAATGATAAATGAACAGAAAAAGGAGAGAAATCTTTCCTCCAAGGGTTTCTCTTTCTACCACAGAGCCACTGCTCTGTATATAAAAAAATACAAATACAAATATTTGGTTGAGTTGCTGAAATCTGGAGCTTTATTCTGGGCGCACTAAAAAGTGGATTTAGATTTTGAGTTTGCTTCGTTATACTTATTCAGGTGGGAGGTTCCAACTTTTAGTTCTGGGCGCACTAAACGGTAGATTCAGATTTTGAGGTTGGTTCATTATACTTATCATCATTGCAGGTGGGAGGTTCCTCTTCCTCATGTATTGAGAGCAATTTATGTGCAGAGAGAGGGCATTGATCCACGTTTTATAAAACTGAATCCGGTGTTCAAATGCTCAACGTTGAAGCGTGGTGGCCTACAAAGGTATTTTTCCTCCTTCATGCTCGGGTTGATGCTAAACCCATCTACTTTGTCTTAAACGCTCTGATACTATGTCCTACCCTAACTATTCCAAAGTTAAGATGTTGTGCGAAGACAGTTGGGTAGTTTTATATTATATTTCTAATAGACATGTTGGCCTCTACCGGTCAAATTCATGCATCTAGAGAATGTTATTGAATGTACACGATTCTTTTTTAATTTATGATTTTTTTTATTCTTACTATATGGTTTATTTTAAGCTATTGTTTTATCATTCAGCATTCCACTGACCGTGGAGTGGTCAGTTACGTCCCCTCATGAATATTTACTAGCTGGCTGCCATGATGGAACGGTATAATTTTCACTATATATTCAATTTCTGTGCTTTGCCTTTTCCAAAGTGAAAGTTACCTTGCAATAATAATTTGAAATATTTGTGCATGATGTTTCGTACTTTCATTGAGAGGGAAAAGTGTGACAATATATTTTTCTTAATTTTTCCCGGTACCTTTCTGTAATAATTGTGTATTTAAATTGATTATGTTTCTCACTTTCGTTATTCTGTTGAAGTATTTGTATGTTGTCATCTGAAATCATTTTGAAAATTATATTTCACTACTAATATAATTTGCTTTATACTTAGGTTGCTTTGTGGAAATTCTCTGCAAATTCTTCATCGAAATGTGATGGTAATGTTGTTGTTACTTGACGTATTATTGTGTTTACCTGTTGTTAGGGAAAGGAGATGTGTTCTGATATAAATTTACTAGAAATTGGAATTAATTTTTTCTGATTACTATTTCTGAATAATAGCCATGTATAAACATATTCAGATAATATATTGATTAATCCCTATTGCATTTCCCCTAAATTAAAGTTATATTACAAACATACAAATGGTGGTGAAAAATAAATTATGAAACAACAACAACAAAGCAGCTTCTGTGCTTGACTTGGAAATTATATTCTATTGATTGCTCCTTTATGTAACTAAGTTTCCAACCAAGAAGTTGATTTCCTATCTATAACTGAAGATGCATAATCAGCACGTGTATAAATTTCCATAAATAAATTTTCTTTTCAACTTGTAAGTGCCTCACTCTTGGTTCATTCATGAATTGGCTAACAACACTAACTATATATGCCACTTCCTAGGTTTGGTCTCGTATGTGAGCAAGATATGTCAATTTTCTCAATAACATTTGATATTGAGCTTTGTCAATTTCAGGACTTTCTTCATCCATCCCAATCATGTGATTATGTTCTATAGATAAAACTCTAGTCTTATAACCCAAATTTCTAGTCTCTTTAAGGAGACCAACAATGTATTTCTTTTGGTAAATGAAAAACCTTGTTAGCACTTAGCATGGTAGTCAAAATCACAATTCAAAATTCCTAATCGTGTGAGTATGCAATTTGTGCACTGTTTGCCGATTTTGATAGTAGGCAAAACCACTTTCTTGCTAAACCTTTCTGTTATCACGATTTTAGTCGTGAAATTGCGATTTCACGATTTCACCACACTCTGTTTCAGTAATACCCTAACCTTAAATATAAGAACCAGCTGCTTCATAGACATCCTAATGATTACTATTATTTCTAATCAATAATCATGTACAAAAGTATTTACATAACATTAGAACAAATCCCTATTGACACTTACCTAAATTAAATTTATGTTATAAATGTACGTATCTGCACTAAATAAATCAGGAAACATAATGATCATTCTCAACACTAGATATACTTATTGACTCAAATGTTTATCTGCAGATACAAAGCCTGTGCTTTGTTTTGGTGGGGATGCAGTTCCTATTAGAACAGTTTCCTGGGCGCCTTTTGGAGGGTTAGTAGTAATTGAACCTTCTCAGCCAAGGCATGTCAAATGAGTGCATTGAATATAATACTGCTATTATATCTTTTTAATATTGAAATTCTGTGTAGATTGCAAAGAAATCTTATCTATGTTTATGACTTTCACGTCTCAGTCTTCTCTCATTCATTGTTAAATAAAAATGAATTTAACAGATACTCCAGCTACAACCTAATCAAATCAAGTCTTCCAGATAATTCATGGAACTTGTTTCTTTATTATGTGCCGCGTGCTTCTTTTCTATTCATGAAAGATTGTTTGAAGAAACAAGGCATTAGTTTATGACACAGGAAAATATTAAATTTTGAATTTATCTGTATTTACATCATTTTTCCATCTTGTGACCTTCATAATACTGAATGGGATGTATTGTTTTGTTATAATATTTCAGTTATCCAGAGAGTTCTAACATAATAGTAACAGCAGGGCATGAAGGCCTTAAGTTTTGGGACCTACGGTAAGTAATAGCTTACCTGTGAAATGTGGATTGCTATTGATGGTACCTAATATTGTTTGGCTGTGCTGTTAAAATATAAAAGACTTTTTCTACCTAAATGCCCAGTTTTGTATGTTTATGTGTCAATTAGCTTTGATTAGAAAGGACAAACATTTCCTTGTTTACACTGATTTTCTGTAGTAATCCATTTCGTCCTTTGAGGTACTTCCATCCTGCGCCAAGAATCATATACAGTCTGAACTGGCTATCAAAGCCAAGGTAATGCATTATTTATCTATAACAAATCCTGTCTAAGCTCATCATTAAAGTTAACCCAGAGTTAATTTATTTATACTTTTGTAGTTGTATCATTATGTCGTTTGATGATGGAACAATGAGAACCATTAGCTTGGTGAAGGCTGCAAATGAACTACCTTTTACAGGAACAACATACAATGGAAAAAAGCAACCTTGGTTGCACAGTTCTTCATATTCATCTTTTGCCATTTGGAGCGTTCATGTGTCACCTATAACAGGTATACTTCTTTATATGCATCAATTTTTTAGGAATAATTTAGGCATAGAAAAACCTATTTGATCTTAACTGGCAAAAAGTAACCGTGAGTTTTCTCAGAAAACAAGCGATATAGTAATAATAAAATAGTTGCTGTTAATTTTCTCTATATCATAATGAGCTAACTAAATGATATTTTTTCAGGTATGGTTGCATATTGCTGTGCAGATGGTACTGCTATTCGTTTCCAGGTAATTCTATGGAAAAAGGACGTACAGTACCGATAGTATTCTTCAAATTTGTAATTAAACTTTTCAAAGTTGTACTGCATCCTTGGTTAAAATTTCATAGGTATGAATTTTAACCACTGCCCCCCACCACATAAAACTCTAATTATGAGCTTTGTTTGATGTACCCAGCTTACTACAAAAGCAGTGGAGACAGATCATCCAGACAATCGAGTTCCATACTTTCTTTGTGGGTCGTTATCTGAAGAGGAATCAACTCTCATTGTCAACACTCCAGTATCAAACACTCGTTTCTCATTGAGGAAGCCACGTGAAAAGGGTCGGCACGCTCAATCTTTCAAAGAGTTACTATCCAAGGCCAATTTAAGCAAAAGTGTGAATAATCCAATGGCAAAAGCTATTAATTCTGATTGCCGTACTTTAGGTTAGCCTTGATAATTACGATGTGATAATAATATGATTGATTGTGGAAGAATATTGATGAAGCTTTCAATTTGTTGCAGCCCTCTATGATGGTGACAATTTGAGTTTGGAATCTGGATATGAGGAAGCATTATTGTCTTCCAGGGAGCAGCCCAAGAGACAGAAATCGAAAAGGCCAGTAGAAAGCACAGCTCACGTTTGCACTGATGGTGAGAAGTCAGATTTTGGAGGTGAACCTGAAGTGTTTCCTCCCAAAATGGTGGCATTGCATAGAGTGAGATGGAACATGAACAAGGGTAGTGAGAGATGGTTGTGCTTTGGAGGAGCTAGTGATCTTTTACGTTGCCAAGAGATTGAGCTCTCTCATATTGATAAGAAATGGGCCTTGAAGAGATGATGACAGCTTTTTATCCCCATGTTTTTTCTCCCTTTTCTTGTATTCCCTTTTATTTAAAAACTAATACCTTATTTTCATTTTGTTTTTTGTGTTTCACATATTTGTATAGGACATTGTGAAATTATTTTTTTATTGTTTTCATTGTTTCTTACATAAGTATTTGAAAATAGGAAATGAAAAAATCATAATATATAGGCTCTTCATATTTTAGAACAAACAAACTGCCACACAAATATCTATTCGACTATCTTCCTGCACTGTGGTCTTTGGGTAATTTTGATTCTTATGATCTCGTTGGTGATCACTGATCATGATCATAGAAAGAGAATTTTCTCTAAATATAGTTATTGTACAACTATTTTATGATTATTTGCTTCTTGCACAGATTATACATGAAATAAGGAGCCTATTTCAATGTCACTTTTTGGTTTTCAGCCTTCACACCATAGTATTTTTTTTTAATAATGACAATATGTGAACGAGAAAAGAGATAAGTTGCTTGCTGATGCTCCCTTCTATAAATTGACTACAATATTTAAAGATGAGCAATAGTGACAACGTGACAATGAAGGTGGCAAAAAATATCAAGGAAAGGAACTTACAAACGCAACTTAAATAAAGTGTTGTTTTTCAGTTTTGTGGTTAATAATAAAATTGTCAGTCGTGTAAAACAAAACAATGAAGGGAGATCACAAGTTGCAAATGTAAAACGACAATTATAGAAGAACGGGGTGCAAAAGCAACCTCCAAACCACGAAATTGGATCATAAGAATTTCCCTTTGAAGTGATTACAGTACATTTAGCTTTCAAATATTAAACTCACACATATAGGGAAATAAAAAAAATCACACTTATTTCACCTCAAGATACAAATAGAAGAGATCCTGATCTTTCATTATGTTAGAAAAGCATCATAAAGAGATATAACAGGAATATAATCACAACATGAAAAATTAATTTGAAAACTTCAAAATCATAGAAATAATCACAATCAGTTGTGCTAGATATAGTGGATGTTACAATAGGAAATAAAGTAAAAGAAATGTAATTGAGATTAGGGGTGGCAATATGGGTTGGCAGGGCAGAGCAGACTCAACCTGTCATTAATCCGCTAAAATGCGAGTTTGGATAGCTAAATTTAAGATTTGGGTTCAAAGTTTTAACCCAACCCACAAAAAAGTGGGTGAAGCGGGCTGGTCCACCAACTAAACCCATTTTAGTACTCGAAGATGAGTATAAATATTTAAAATGATAATTGAGAAAACACTTTGTGAATCTTATTTGATTTCCCATTTTTTTGGGTTAGCTGAAAAGAACCTTAGACTTACTATTCATTTGATGGAAACATGGCAATAATGAAACCAAAAAAATCCCAAGGTAGGTATTGTCAGTGATGAATGCACTGACAAGTTGCAGAAACGAGAAAACAAGCCTCCATTAATATAAAGGAAACGTGTCCATCTTGCATTAGCTATATCTATTTTATATTAAAAATATCATTTAAAAAATAACAATAAATTAGTACTAATAATAATTCGAAATTCCAATATATCTATACTCTATAGTAGTCCTCTTCATCCATTGTTCACTCGCTCAGTTTTCACTTCCCCAATGGATCATCGGAAACTCTTCGCTATTCTCCTCTTCGCCGCCGTGGCAACCGCCGCGGCAGCCAACCGAATCGACGCCGAGGACCATGACGACGCTCTGATTCGTCAGGTAGTGGACCACGTCCACGACGACCACTTGTTGAACGCGGAGCGCCACTTCACGACGTTCAAGGCGAAGTTCGGGAAGAGCTACGCGACGAGAGAGGAGCATGACTACCGCTTCGGCGTCTTCAAGTCTAACCTCCGGCGGGCGAAGGTGCACGCGAAGCTCGATCCCTCCGCTGAACACGGCGTCACGAAATTCTCCGATCTGACTCCGGCTGAGTTCCGCCGGCAGTTCCTCGGCGTTAAGGCTCTCCGTCTTCCTGCTGACGCTCAGAAGGCTCCCATCCTCCCGACGCGCGACCTCCCTGACGACTTCGATTGGCGCGATAAAGGTGCCGTCACTCCCGTCAAGGACCAGGCACGTAACATACTATTTCTCTATTATTATTGTTATTATTATTCATGGGTGATTGATTATATTTGAAACAGCTTAATATTTTTTTTAGGGGCAGCTTAATATTTGTGAAACTTATCAAAATCAACTTATATGTGTAGATATAAATGTTTATTGATAGGTTGGATGACTCAAAAAAGCTTATGAGCTATTTTCATAAATTTATCTAAATTCTTGTGTAAATAATGTAATGATAATAATTATTATTATTATTTTTATTAATAATGGATGACTATATTTTGGGATATGATTGTGTGAATAGCTTAATATGTTGATTTCGTAACTAATGTAACTTATTGTAATAATCTCAAATAGTTTATACATAGACAGAAGTGACGAAACTAATCATCTAAGTTTATTATGTAAATAAGTTCAGAAAACTTCTGAATATTTCATATTTCATATTTCATATTTTATATATGATCTTTGTAACTTTATCTAAGCACTTGTATAAGTGTTTATACTATAAGCATATGATAAATTCAAATGAACTTGCTCGCTAAGATATGATGTGAATTTTTTTCTTAAGTTAGATTTTCAGTTTATTGTGATTTATTTTGTTGTTTTAATTTCTTAATACATTTTTTTATCTATTATTATGCTCTTTTAATTAGGTAAAAGTAAGGATTAAATTTTCTAAATTTGTACACTTGACCCGTAGAGTATTATTATTATTGATGGTGACTTGATGTTAATTTTCAGTGTCGAATTTTGTTCTTAAGTTTTATGTTTGGGAAGTTTGAATTGGCATGAATGCATGATTAAGTGTTTGGAGTGATTGATGGTGTTCAGGGTGCGTGTGGTTCATGTTGGGCTTTCAGCGCCACTGGAGCATTGGAAGGATCTCACTATCTGACCACTGGTAAGCTAGTGAGCATTAGTGAGCAACAGCTTGTGGATTGTGATCATGTGGTATGTTTCCTACCTTTCCCTCTGTTTTTATTTACCATTTTGAAGTTGCCTTTAGTATTAAACAAGTAATTTCAATCAAGTTGCTGAATATGGTAAGTCACATGATTCCATCATGTTGCTGTGTATGTATATTTAGAAATAGAAAGCTTTGAAAACAATTACTATTTTTCAAATGTAAATTTCTCCCTAACTTGTTTAAATGATGATGATTAGCATGATTTCCCTTGATATCATGATATGTAATGATGAATATTGACGGCTGTGAATCTTTCAGTGTGATCCAGAAGAATATAATTCGTGTGACTCAGGCTGCAATGGTGGGTTGATGAACAATGCATTCGAGTACATACTACAGTCAGGGGGGGTGATGCGAGAAAAGGACTATCCATACACCGGAAGAGATGGCACCTGCAAATTTGACAAGAGTAAAATTGCAGCTTCTGTTGCTAATTTCAGTGTGGTTTCCCTTGATGAAGACCAAATTGCTGCAAATCTAGTGATGAATGGTCCTCTTGCAGGTATGTTCACTGTTAAACAAAAGAATTGACTGTAAGAATTAATTGATAATTTATGATTATAGAATACCGAACTCTGGCTATGTTTGCTGAGGATAGCCGATCCTAAGTTTGGGTAAAGGAGAAACGTTGTGTTAGGATTTCGGCCGCTAACATAAAACTGATCGATGTCTTTAACATAAAAATGATTATAGTACCAAATAAGAATTTGAATAGATTGCATACCTTTTCTAATGTTGATTGCCCATAGAGAAAATGTTCTTATTTGGTCCTTAAAAGATATAAGATCAGTCATTTTAGTCCCTGAAAGGTGAAAATAGGCAAAATAGGTCATGAAAGATGAAAAACGATCAAGTTAACTTAGTTCTTGAAAATAAAAAGGTGATCAATTTTAGCCCCTGAAAACACTAAACTGAATATATTTTCATCTTTCAGAGACTATTGTCTATTTCTGTAGTTGAGTGATGAAATTAACCAATCTTAAATCTCTCATAGACTAAAGTGACTATTCAGTCTACCTCTTACATTGGCTCCCTATCTTGTCCCTTCTCCCTCCACAACGGAATTATAGACATTGTATATCTGTTTTTGCTAAGAACATGACACAGATTGAATGGCAAATTAGAGACAGACTGACTTTTGATCATTTGCTTGGTACAGTTGCTATAAATGCAGTGTATATGCAGACATATGTAGGTGGTGTCTCATGCCCATACATCTGTGGGAAGAATTTAGATCATGGGGTTCTTCTGGTGGGTTATGGTAAAGCCGGATACGCTCCGATTCGGTTCAAGAACAAGGCTTACTGGATCATAAAGAATTCATGGGGAGAGAGCTGGGGAGAGAATGGATATTACAAGATCTGCAGGGGTCGGAATGTATGTGGAGTGGATTCCATGGTCTCAACTGTAGCTGCTGCTCATACATCATCTAGCCATTTAATATACAAGGATGCTTTGTTAATTTGCAGTTATGTCATGTGACATTAAGCTATTGGTGTCTATGTAAATATTAATTATAATCTGCTTGTAAAATTGTCTCCACATAAGATCAGGAAACTGCTATGATCATGTTGTTTATGTAGAAAGTAATTATACATATATGCTTGTTAGTTAGTCCAATGCTGTTATCCAAAGTTATGGGAACTTGGCAACTTATTGATTTGGAAAACTTCAGTGTGAAGTTTTATTAGCATCCATACTTATACAGCATATTTTAAAATAAATAGCTTGTGGATCAACTTATTTTCTCCCGGAATCAATTCTGGAATCCAGAGATTTTTCTCCCACTTACATGACATAACCTGAGACCAGAAATAGAAGATTGACAAGTGTCATTGAAAAATGAAAACACTTGAGAGCTCTAAATGAGCTAGACTGAAAAGGCCGAAGACTTAAAGGCTTATATATGAGGCCTTTAGAAAAGCAATTCTGAAAGGAAAAGATTCATACAACTTTCAGGCCCATCCACAGAGGTTTTGTCTACCGTGGCTCAAAAGTGAACCACGGTGGTACAGTTGAATTGTCACCGAAGTCAGCAGTTGAACATATTATGTAGTAGGTAATTCTATATTTCCAAAGAAAATATTGGACAACTGTGAATGAGCAAAACTAAAAATACCAGAAACTGAAGAAGACAGTAAAAAACAAGGATGTATTTATTAAGTGATGCCATATGTAAAAGGAAAGAGTCAAGTCCTCCAAATAAATCAAAAGAAACAAATAATAGAACAAGTAGCTGCAACAAATGCATTGGTGATATAGCCTTGACCCTGAGCAAGATTTCAATATGACATAACCAAGAAGGCTCAGTCCCTGCCCTTCCTTACTTTCGTGAGCATATCGGTAAGACGTTTTGTACAAGGATAAACAAACATCTTTTCAGGTAATTAATTCTTTTTTGCAAAAGAAATTGCACAAATTAGTTAGTCAAGACTTGAGTCAAGTAATTTTATCCTTCAAATCTGAGCTCTACATAATGAATCCGCTGAAGCACCCCTGTTAGTGAAATTCTTGGCTTATATAAAAAAACCTGAAGTACATGTCAATTAATATATACTTGTGCTCAAGTAAAAGAGACACTAACTAATTATTCAAAAACTTAATTAAGTTATTAAGTAAGGGGTTACCTAAAATTTTAAATTCAATTTTTAAATAATGTGCTTTACCATATAACATTCTTATGAAACTGATTGTTATTTTTAGTCAAACATGCAGGTCTATTAATTCATAACAAATTTTTTGTTATTCTTCTATGTACCGCCAGGGTAAATTTTTTTTTTATACAAATACCCAATTATTTTCCATCACATCGAAAAATAATTTTAATTTAATTTAATTTATTATTTTTTAAAAGTAATTTTAATTTAATTTAAATAAAAGATGAACATAACAACCTATCTAATATGACATAGTATGGTTGAATGTCAATGTGAAATTTCTTTACACTGCAGTGATGGTGATGGTGGATATGCATTAAAGTCTTCTTTTAATTGAAAAAGGAAAAGGGGGAGAAAAGACTTTCTGTGAGTATAATGTATGTGTTACCTTGGTTGAGACACGATGACAAGTTATCGGCTGAGAGGCCAATTATACATAAAGAGAAACCTACATGAAGATACTCTCACAGTCTCACTCTATAAACTCTATATAATCAAAATTCTCATCTACAATCATTTCACTCACATGCAGGGCCATTTCAACTCTTATAAGTTCTAAATGGGACATGGGGTCCATCTCATCACACATAATTAACCACATCAAATTTCGTTTCTCATTTACATAAATCAAAATTACTTCTATAATTTACCTCATGTTTGATCTTGTAAATAAAAAAATAAAAACTCTTGTCCCTTGCACCTATATTTTAAAAGACTGAATTATTAACAGAAAGTTGTAAATACTAAGATAGTATGATTTGTTTAAATGATCATCTTCATCCGTGTTATTTATAATTTTATTTTTGGCCCAAATGCAACATAAAATATATATATAAGTAACAAAGTAACGGATTCAGATTTTACTCTGGTCACGGTTCTCAAGTTTTATCATAAGCAACTCATGTAATTATTTCTTTTTATTTCCACTTAATGTAGAAAGGGAGAATAACTTTTTAATACAAGAGAGAAAAATAATTATTTTTTAATTAAAAAAACACCTAAGAACCAGCTTAACAATCATTGCTTGCAGAAGTAATAGTTGCTTCATTTTAGGCAACAAGCAACTTCACATAAGCTTGCTCCATGGGGGAGAAAAAAGCATTGCTTAGCCTTAAGAACGGGTATAAGAACTAGCATTAGAATGGTAATAAGAATTTGGCTTAATTGCACTTTTGGTCCCCCAACTTTAGCCATCTTGTGAAAATCGTCTCCAAACTTCAAAATTAGCAAAAAACATCCCTGAAGTTTACACCCGGTTGCAAAATTGGTTTTCCGTTACACTTCCGTAAGAAACTAACGTTTTCTGGGTAAAAAAAAATTAAAAATCCAGAAAATTCATAGAGTTTTCATCATCTTCAACAATATTCATCATCAATTCATCATCTTCATTCAAAACCCAGAAAATTCCACAAATAAAAATTATCTCAACCTTTTTTTTGAAATCACATGCTCTAAATCAAAATAATTTTGTTTAACAATATTTAATGCAATTTACATGAAGATGTATGAAATGAACAAGCACAATCATGTTGAAGAGACTTTTTATCCCTTTGTAATTTCTGCTCCTTACTCTTACAAAGCTTGGTTAAACTTTCATCATGTCCTTCTTCCTCAACAAGAACCAAATAACACAAACCAAGCTTCTCTTCATCTTCCATCACCAACACCATTTGATCCTTCTTTCCATAGCCATGACTAACCACTATTCTTCACCTCATGAATCCATCTCCAAATAACCATTTCCTCAACCACACCAAACCAGAACCTACCATTTCAACACTCAAAACAGAACCTCCCACTTCACCATTGAAACAATTCCAACCTGAAGACACCACCTCTTCTCCCTGTCAATCACCACAGCTAGCCATTCCCCAATCACCATAACCAGAAGGAAAAGATGAAAGGAAGAACAAAAACTCCAACATCACACACCACACAGAACCCAAACCACCATGCTATTAAGCCACATCTTAAAAACCCCAAATTTTCCCTATCACACCAATCAGAGAAGAAGATGAAAGAAAACACCCCAACTGTCATAACCATCTCTCGGTCACCTTGGTTCTGATGTCTTCATCGTTTCCCTCTCCCCATCGCCATAGCCAACTCCATTGTCGCCGCAAGGGTCGCCCCAGCGCTCCATGGCATCGTCCTTACCGAGTCTCCATCGCCCCACCTCCTCGAACGTCGCCGCGTGTTCCAGCCGACTCCGTCGTCCCTCTCTCTCTCTATCTCCGTCGTCGTCCCTCTCTCTCTATCTCCGTCACCGTCCCTCTCTCTTTATCTCCGTCGTCGGCTTCTCTCTCGTGTTTTTGAAGATCATGTTTCTGAAGAACCCTGACCCCACCATCACCTGCAACCGATCGCAAGAAAGGCACCGCCGTTGGCAAAGGATCTGGGTTCTTTTCGCGATTTGGGGTTGCTGGGTTTCGGAAGATAAAGAAGAAGATGTGGGAGGAAGATGAATGCGATAAGAGAAGAGGAATGGGTGAGGAGAAGAGGAACGGAGAAGAAGAAGATGAACGCGATTGAGGGACAGAGAGAAGAGGCAAAAGAAGATCAGCAGAGGAGATGGGGAGAGGAGAAGCTGTGATGAACCCTAATCTTCCACTCCCTCTTGCTTACTAGGAAGATGAAGATCTGAAGAGCTTCCACTATTTTTTAATTTTTTCTTCTCAATTTTTATCTTTATTTTTTAATTCATTTTTAACGGGATATTCTGTTAGTTTCTCACAGAAGTGTAACGGAAAACCAATTTTGCAACCAGGTGTAAACTTCAGGGATGGTTTTTGCTAATTTTGAAGTTTGAGGACGATTTTCGTAGAAAGGCCAAAGTTGGGGGACCAAAAGTGCAATTAAGCCTAAGAATTTATACTACCCTCCATTCCATACCATTTAAGCTTATTACACAAAGAGTAAGGTGACAATTATTTGACTAAAATAATCTTATCTAGACTCACTCTTATAGGAATAAGAAATAATTAATACAAGTGTGTACAGAGAAGAATTGTGATTGATGAATATAAAATGTGACATGTGAAAGAAGGTATATATTAATGGAAAAGAATGAGTAAAAAATGCATTGCCTTTATAAGCATCTATTCAATATCTAATTTTTGGATAGTGCGTAGGGATAATGATTTTGTTGTGAGATACTTACCGACCTAATATAAACTCCGAGCCCGAGAAGATTAGCTTCATGGCTCCGGTTGTGTCCGCCGTTAGAATACTTTAGAAAAAGAAAAAATAAACTCTTATAGTACTTCCTCTGTTGCTATATAACTATTAATGGTCACTATTTTGATATTTTTCATGTTCCTATTTATTTGTCATTTTTCATTTCAAGAAAGCATTAATTATGTTTTACCAATAAAACCCTTAATCTATTGTTGATAGAAAAATTGAAAAACCAGAATTAATAAGAGAGGTAAATTGTATATTAGAGAGTTAGATAGTAATTTTTTTTATAGTCAAATGTTAGTTGTTAGTAAATCAGTCATCCTCATGGTTTGAACCATGGATCTTCATCCTTCATCCCACTCAACCCTTATATTCCTAACTCTTACCATTTTGAGCTATCATTCTGGGACTAGTAATTTATCATAAAGATAAATTTCACCTTCAGGGATTGAATTCTAGACCTTCCCACTTAACATTCATATCCCCTAATTCTTACCCTTAAGCTAATTAAACAAGAACATTGAATATTTTTTAATACATGTGTTACAATCTTAAAAGTAATGTTTAGGGAGAATATTAATTAATAAAATAAAGAAATTAGAGTGAGTTTGGGTTTGGGTTATAAATGAAGAGGGTAAAAAGGAAGCGCAAGGCTCGAGAGTAAAACGGATATACTGCAATGGGACACCAACGAATGACTAGGCCCTCAAATAAATTCAAAAGGATCATGATCGCTTCTACTATAACACTTCACCGTAAACCATTTTAGATTAAAACCATTTTTGTTGCTGGTTTACTTTGCTGGGCTTGTTACTCTGTGATGGTTTTGGCAGAGTTTTTCAAATCTTGTTTTGGATTGTTCACTTGGTTTCTCATGTATTATGGGTTGAGTACCCCTTGTACTCTTTTTTAATGCAATTTAATTTACCTAAAATAAAGGTAATAATGTGATTTTTGTTAATTTAATTATTACTCTCTATGTCCTCCTTATGCGTATAAATTGTTAAAGCCTTATGAACCCCCAATGCCATGAAATGATCCATTTTCGTCCCCCACCTGCTCCTCTCAACTAGCCTCGTCGTCGCTATGCTCGATGCCACCTTGCAAACCACCAAGGTTTGAAATCGTCATTGCTGTCTCTTGAATGCTAGGGAAGAAAAAACTCTAGCAAACTCTATTGTAAATACATCAATAGGGAGCCTATGAGACTTATATATCATCTGGAGTACTTTATCATCGTTAATTAGTTCATGACTTCATGTTAATTAAGTCTAATCTTATGATGCTTAGGTCTTCAGCTAAACAAGTTTGTTTACAGGGGTACATCTCATAATTGTATGTTCTTTTTCCAAAAAGGTGACTTTGACCTTCATGTTGCGAAAAGGCACCATAAAAGATCCAGAATATCATTTTCATTTGAACCAGTTGTCCAAATCATAATTATATTGATTCAAGTCTTGGGGCTGCATCTTTAATCCCATAGAGAACTAACAAAAAGAAACAGCCAAAAGTTACTGAAAAGAAGGAACATGCTAATTAACAAGTATGTTTAGGACACTGGTCAATTAAGAAATTACAAATAAAATTTATTTTACTAATAAAATGCAGCTTCCTCTTGTAACAAATAAAAATATAAAATGCAATATTTGTTATTAATGATGTTAATTAATGATCTAATAAAAAAAGCTATGTTAATTAATGTTCTACAAAAAAAAATGATGTTAATAAATGATTAGTCTCCTAAAATGAGCAAGTTTTAATTTTCATCCATCGCGGACATAAAAAACGAAAAAGTGTCCCTCCCACAAGGGAGATAGCCGGTTTTGGTCCTCGCCAGAGTGGTGCCTCCAGCCATCCAATTTGACATGTCACTATGGTGCTTATGTGACAGTGTCATGTGCTTTAATTTTTTTTTGATAGGCAAAATTAATATATTAAATGTGCTTTAATGAGGGATTGAAATCAAATTTTTTTATAATGAGGCGCCAAAATCTAAATACATTAATTAAAAAATAAAAACTCTAAATCTAAAATTCGCAATCAAAATTATTTATCCTTGATCCCCATCTTCCAACAACAAAAACCTTGTTTATTGTTAGTGGAGACTAGGGAGCTCATAGACCGAGAAATAAGACACCAAGAGATATTGACCCCACATCTTAACCCAAAACCTTAAGGCATTAGGTATATGTGTCACATATCTTATAAAGTCTTATCATCACACATACTTAACCAATGTGTGACTCCAACTCACACTTGAGTTTTCAACATATATCAACAATTTTTTAATCAATTCGCCCCAATTCCATTTTCATCGTCTCTTCTTTCTATTCAATCCACCTGCACCTGCAGCCACCACCAATCCATATTTGATTTCTTTTTCCCTTTATCCCACTCTCCACGCCACTGCCACCGCCGCCGCCTCATCACTTTAATCTCCTTAATTTGTGTTTTTGCATTGAAGCTCACCCATCCACTCTCATCATCAAAGTTCTAAGCTTTGGCATTCAAGATCCTAGTATTTAGTACTTCATCAAAAGATCCTTCTGCATCTTCAATTCTTATCATGATCTTCAATGGCGCTAGGCCAAACCTCGTCATTCCATGTCGTCACAACCGCAACTTACCTTCCACAGTGGAGTCAACGAAAATGACACCAATTTTGCCCATGTCTCAATTACTTATTCTTAGTTTTAGTGACGGTTTAACTGCCTTAAAATGAACCAGAGATTAATTTCACATATTTCATTAATGTTAGACTTAAAGTTATGAATTTTTAAGGGGATCAAATCCAATTCACTACTTTTTTAGATTAAAAAAACATATTTATCCCTATAAAAAGTAATATTTTATACTTACTTTTAAATATTCTTGTGATACTAGTAATAACATAAATATTATTCAATATTTAATTTTGAAGAAGACGTTAAAAGTTTAATAAATATACCAAAAAAATGTGTTTTATATTCTTAAGAGTCTCATCAAGTACTAGGGGAAAAACAACACCACTTTTTTTTTTTTTTTGCTACAACAACACCATTTATTTTAAGTGGCAATAAGCTTGATTTAATTTATGTAAATTCTTAGAATTCAGATTTTGTGAGTGAAAAAAATAAACGTGGAGGGAGAATTTTACCCCATAATAGTCGGATCCAACTTGGCTTAAATAGAAGAAAGGCTCCTTTCCGCGTTTTGTCTCTTGAAATGTGAAATGTATTATTCTAATGCACTCTTATTGGAAATGGATGACAAACAAAACACAAACTTATTAGTTGGAGTGTTAATGCAATTTTTCCATAAATTAAATGGAAGGAGTACTTGTACCCAAAGTCACTTTTACTTTTCTTGTTCGATTTAACCCAAATTAAAGTCACTTGAGATTGCGAGAATGTGACATAGTGGACAAGTGCGGCCAAATAATAGTAGTAATAGTTGGTGAATGAAATGATGATTCGGTTTCTCGGGCCCCTAATATTATAATATCAAATGATATAGTTGAAGTAGTGGAATACTACAAAGTTTGGGCTTTGAAGAATAAGATTCCATATCCGTTACACTAATAAGAGTGTGTTATGTCAATTCAAAAACACACATGTAAAATCATGTATAAACAAGATGTTAACTTTGGTCGGCAATATGAGCAAGACTCTACTCATTTGTTTTTTCAGTGTTCTCTTAGATTATGTTTTGCAATTAAGGTTATCAATTTTGAGCGATTACTTAATCTTATGGAGGGGAGATAATCTCGTAACGAAATATGAAAAAAGATTACCTTTGTGCAAAAGAAATATATATAAAAAACCACAATAATATTGAAGACACACTAGCAGCATTAAAGATTAACTAAATCGTCCAACCATAACAATTAAAATCATACATAAAATTGCAAAATATATAAATATGAAATTCATAAGTCATAACAAAAGATCAACACAAGTTCTAATAAACTTAAAACAAGAATAAATAAGTCATTATCTCATATTTTTATTACTTCAACATCATCAAACTCAGCACCGACCACTAGCTAAGAATTATCATCATCACCCATTTCTTCTTCCTCATATGAGATAGACTCTTCCATATTATAATCAAGGACCAAATTCTCAAAGTCCCCTAGAACCAATACAAATAGGGAGGGGGAGAGGTGGGGTCGGGCAAAGAGTTGAGGGTAGAAGCAGATAAGGGTTTGAGATCGAGTGTGAGGACTTTAGATTGTGAGAGTTTGAGAGGGGGGTGATGAGGGCGGCATAAGAGTTGGGGAAGATGCGATGCAACAGTAGTATTTATATCATTTGTGGGTGCGAAAAAGAAGGAAGGCTAGTGATAAAGTAAGCCCTCCGTCTTGTCTTAAAGCTCGACCTTCAAGTCCGTTTGCGACAACAAGAGAGAAAGGTAGGAGTGGGAGGAAGGTGGGAGAGGAAGAGAATTGAGGGCAGGGGCGGGAGCGGGAAGCCAAAAGATAGGTGAGGGTGTGAGAGTGTGAAGGTTTGAAGGGGAGAGTTGAGACTTAATTATAAGAACGATTGAGTGGAGTAAAAGTTAAAGGACGATGCTAACCTCTAGGCCTAGATGAGTTGGATCCACATCACATTAGCGTCGACCAGAGCCTGCGCTAAGTTGCTCGATGAAACTAGCATTGAATGGGAACCGCTGCTAATGAATGACAGTCAGACGCTACTTTTCCTGGTGATATTAATTAACGAAGTCCGATATTAACTGACATTAAGTTAATGTTATAGTTAAGTGAAATATAATGGAATTCAAAATAGTCTCATTGCAGCTTTAATTTGCATGGATTTGGTCGATGCTAAAGAGCAAAAATTAGGAGCCAATGCTAATGTTTGATGCTTAAACAAGTCTTTCTTAGAGTGGATTGGAGGAAAACTAAGTAAAAAATTAAGGTAAATGAATAAAAAGTTTAAAACCCATAATAAATTGTGAAGGAGCTAGAGAGCGCGCACGGGCATCACAACCGTGTCCTTTCTTGTTAATTATCTTGGATTCTTATACTATAGGGTTGCCAATTATTAGTGGTCTTAAGTTACTAATTAATTACATTTGGGGAGGTTCACGTGCTACTGAATCTAACAAACTAGAGTGTTTCATTTGGTTTGTTTTGCTGCTACTCATAGCTAGCTCTACTTAACTAAGTAAGGGCTCGATTATCTATCATTAAGCTCGCCCTTTTACTTTGGACTTAGATGGAACATGTTAATCTCGATCGCTTTCCACAAGTGACAGCTAGCTAATTATCTAGCTGAGCATGAAAGCTATGTTTTCATCTTTATAAATAAAATTGACCAATTCCAAATTCCTTTCACCTTGTGTGTGGTCGGACCATTTACTTCTAGAAATTCGGCGACCAGTAACAAACATCTATATATGGCCAGCTACTAACACTGTAGGCTACTATATTGTGACATCCAGTCTCATTGTCATTGAAATAAAAAATTCATGTGAGTTCGAATATCAGTTGAGTTAACTTAAAACATTTAATTTCCAAATATAGCACAATTGTCTTATTGGTTTACAAATAAAAATTAGATTAGGTAGCCATATGGATTTAGCTAAGGAAGCAATGTATATGTTATCTAATCAAACGATTATTCGAGGAAGGGATTATGTTCCTTAATGCAGAATTTTAAGACATTCTTAAAAGCTTAGTGATCGTTATCGAGACATTGTGAACAAAATAAAGCTATTGAACTAAGAAAATGACTAAAATGAATAATAAAATACTTAAACGATTGGAAATAAACGGCTGAAAACATAATAAATAAAGTGTAGGAATGGTAAAGGGCTCAAAGGTTGTAAACAAAGTAAAATACTAAAATGTGAAGTGCTAAAAGTAAATGATATATAAAAAAGAAAATGCGGGAAATTTGTAGATTTTGACTAATTGTTGAGTTGTGTCTACAAATGAGTCTCAAATGACTATTTATAGAGGCAAATCACACTTGTTAATAACAATTATTTGTCTCCTACGAGTCTATCACGTTCTCTAGGCACTAAGCATGTATACAAATTAACATTTAAGATCATGGCATTCTATCACATCCTTAAAAAACTGTCATATCGTCTTGTGGGTTTCCCCTCCGAAGTTGATCGGCCGGCTCCACTATCTACATTTGACATGAAACTCCTAATTATTGAATCCATTCTTACTTTCTCCTCGAGTATTGAGAAAAAATATCACTTAATTATTAATTAGTTAATTATAGTAAAACTCTCAATATCCATGCAAAATATTCACTTCTCAAAAGTAGGGATTTATTGTTATTAACAATAACTGCATTATCTCTTTTAACACGTGTCTTACCTAGAAATTTTACTCAAGCAACGAATTTAGGCTAACAACTTTAACAAATGGTTGACAGCCAGTCCCTCGGCTAACAACTAATTTACTACTGATTCCTCATCTAGCGACTAATTGATAGCCAATTCTTCGGCTAACGACGAATTAACAGCTGATTCCTCAGCTAACGATTAATTAATAGCCGATATGTTGGCCAACAATTAACTATCAGTCGATCGATCAGCTATAAACTGGTCAATTAGCACATTGTAAGTTTGTAACTCAGCTAACTAAAATCAGCTGCCATATTCAGGCAATCAGATCAGTTAATCAACACTCGAAGCATTTAGCCGAACTTTCCCTATTTTGGCTGCCAACATTTTTACCCTTTTCCCCATTATTTCTACTACTAAAGTGCAATATTGTGAAGAGTGACCTGTCAAATTGATTCTTTGAAGTGTGGGATCGTTAGATAGTTTGTTCCTAAAACAAAATACCCAATTTATAATAAGTTCTCAATGTTGTGCAATGTCGGTCACATAGACTAACTAGATTGACGTTTTATTTTATCATAACGATTAATATGGCGGACATTTTACAACATTGGGAACTAAATTGGGGCGTTTCCTTCTTTCAAACACGAACTTTTCAGAAACCCACACTTTCAATGACAAATTTGACAATTCACTCGTTTGTGAAATCCATAAGCTAAACTCCGCGGCTATTATTTGAAATTCAACAAATAAATGTGACCCTAAAAAATCAAGAATCAATGACGTTTGATACACTAAACAAATATATCTTTTCAAAAATAAAAGATATTTATTGAATGATGAAAATGTTGAGATACAAGCCCTCTCAATAAAGAATACAAAACTCCACAAAAGTGGTAAACTCAAGCAAGTTCCTGCCAAAACAAAACCGAAACAAACCAAAGAAATAACCATTCAAATGAGATAAACTCAAAACTCTCCCTCAACCATTACAAAATTCCTGTAAACTTGCTATTCTCTGAGATTAAATTACAACCATTTTAAAATGGTGAGATTATATAACTATTAAAGTTACATATGTGTTACGCGTGATTAAGATCATGCTCTCCAATCTATCACTTTCATGATGATATATGATATATCAATGATACTTTTAAACCAGTAATTCAAATAATTAATTAAGATAGGAAAATAATGAAGTTAGGACATTCATGGAAGTGGTGGAACAGTGGGAAATACTATTCCCACCGTCCAATATGGTAATCATCAAAATTGAGATCATAAGAACATTACTTGAAGTTTTACTTATAATTTGATGCATGTTCACAGTGGAAGGCCAAAAATTCACGAAAGCGACCGTTGAATCTCTTTTGAATCGTTTGATAATATCCCTCAACTCTTTGAATTTTTGTTTAATCTATAGTTGTATTGGAGTTTAAAAATTAACCTTGAAAAAAAATTTGAGCTACTAAAACTCGTTTTAATATCTTTCGTGTGAGACTATTTTATCATGTTATGTGTGTTGACAGATTTTGGTTCTTTAAATTTATGTTGTCAAATTAATCTTCAAAATTAATCATTACCCTCAACTGAGTTGAATCCGCTTTTGTTGCTTCCTTGTCTATACTTTCATTTATTTTTTTAGATGAGCCAGACTATTAAATAAAGGCTTAAATACCCTCGAGGTCGAAAATAAGTCCTTGGAAATTTTTTTTCTGATTCCAAATCCCTAAATTTTTTTTTAATCAGAATAGACCTCTACTCGTGTTTCCAGCTTATGTGGCTTAATTTTTGCTGAGTCAATTATTCCACGTGGCTTTTATATTTTTTTTAAATACACATGGATTAAAAAAATAAAATTAAACATTTAAATTTAAAATTAAAATCCTATTAACCCTAAATCTAATTAGGTTAATTAGATTTAGGGATTTAGGGTTAGTTAGATTTAGGACTAATTAGGTTAATGAGATTTTAATTTTATATTTAAATGTTTAATTTTATTTTTTTAATCCATGTGTATTTTAAAAATAAAGCCACGTGGAATATTTGACTCAGCAAAAATTAAGTCACATAAGCTGGAAACACGAGTAGGGACCTATTCTGATTAAAAAAAATTCCAGGGATTCAGAATCGGAAAAAAAAATTAGGGACTTATTTTCGTACGGGGGACAATTTCAGGGACCTTCAGAGTATTTAAACCTTAAATAAATAAGGCACAAGGGGTGCCACCACAGTACAAAGAACAGAGAAAACTGAATAAACCAGAAGAAGCTAAGCAAAATAAATAAGGAAACCAGCAAAAAAGAAAGAACGAACAACAAAGGAACTAACTAAGAACGCTAGCAGCAACCAGTACATGCAGCCACGCCAACCACACACAAACGCACCACCTCCCCTAGGGCGGATCCAGACCTTATATATCAGTGTGGCTAAATATAAAAGAAATTATAGACTAAAATATATTGAAAATATTTTTTTTTCGAAAAAGAGAAATATTATAGATAAAACCATGAGAAAAAGTTTCTTATGGAAATAGAAGAGATTACAGTCAAGAAGGACTAGACTTACAACAAAATATAACAAAAGAAACAAAGTGAAAACAATAGTACAGTAAAGAAACAGGAACAATAAAACAGGGAAAATACAATATGAAAACAACAATCTATACTACACTAATAGTGGAGGTCGAAAAATAGGAAGTGCATGAGAAATCCACAACATCACATAGCAGGTTACAACACTTTTCAAAGCACAGAACACACGACACTTGACAACAAAGTGTAACTTTACTAATTTGTGATCTTATTGGAAAGTTTTGCTTACACAGACTGCTACCCACAAATACCAAACTCAAGCAAAACTACCTATACAAGAAAAATAGAAGAAAACCAACGAACACAAGGAAATTGTGAATGTACAAGAAAAGACTAAAGAGAGCAATTACAGTAACTTGATGTTTAAAACTTAAACAATAATTTCATAGTTTAGATATTTGTGAATGTACATATAGAGAAATTATATCTCTAGGAAATTTAAACAAACTCTTTAAACTATTTTAGCAGAATCTCCTGGTTCTATTAGGATTAGATGTTGGGTCTTCTCCTTTGGGTTATCTCTTAATTTCTCTTATGTAAATTGTGATTTTTAATTGTGAGACGTTAAAAATAATTTGCAATTAGAGACATCAGTAAAATCAAAACAATAAACTTTAGATTGAAAAATAACTTGCAATTAGATGTTGGGTTTTCTTGTCAAGCATATAATTTTTTTTTTGAAAAAAAAAATAGAAAAACTGGTGTGGCTTTAGTCACACCTAGCCTTCAAGTAGATCCGTCCATGCGGCTCTCCACCAAAAACTCGACCACCATCAACATCCACACCCAACCAAGGCCCCCAACTCGCCAACAGCCGCACAAAACACAACCAAAAACACCACCCAAATGCAATTAGCCAGATAAAACAGCCTAACACAAATTCTAAACACCCTACATGTGTAGTAGCTACCACGTAGCCTGGACGAATTTGCAAATTCCCAAAATCAATTATTCAGCAATTAACAATATACTGTATTATATTATTATGTCAAATTGGAAGTGAACTAATCATTTAATGATTACGCCAAGAACTTTGAGTGGAATACGAGGCACAAGACAGGTTGAAACTGATAGTAAAATGAAAATACAGACACCAGACAGGTAATTTTGAACTACGCCAGAGATTAACTTTGTTCTTCTTTGCCTTAAAAAAAAACTTTGATCTTCTTAATTTGATTTAGTTCTAGAAATTAAGTAGGTTAAATAATGAAAAAAATTAAAAAATACCAATAAAATGCAAGTTGATAAATATTTATCAAGTTGGGGTTATTTTGGCCATGCAAGATGCTATTATTGCCTCATTTTCAGAATGCTCCACACACGTATCATTTTGGCTTATCTAAAGACACGTAGCGGCTTTTGCACATCCAATGTCGCTCCACATGAGGCGTTTTCCAAAGTCATAAATACATAGTTTTTATGTTGATTGAGTCGTTGGGGTAGATGGCGGGTGTAAAAAAGTATTTGAAGTGACGTGTCTTAGGTCAAAGGATAGGTCTAGGGAAACAAGCATGACATGTCTATAATACGCCTCACATGAGGTGGTTCACGGTAAAGAAACACACTGCTTCACAAGACTTATGGCGCGTCTCCTAAGACTAAAAATAACTCAACATCACTTCCACACTTCCAATTTCTCTTCTCACTTGCTTTACTCAACTTATTTAGCGTCACTTCTTCTCACTTGTAATAAGCTTTTTTTTTTCTCGTTACTATTTTGAATTTAAATGTATCATTTGTCAATGTGTAAGGTGCTAACTTTTTTTTTGATAAGCCATAATTGTATTCAAAGGCACAAGGGGTGCCACCCAAAATACAAGAGAAAAAAAAATCGAAAGATGAGGAAAGGGGGGAACCAGAGGTCTTACAGAGGGGGGGAAACAGAGAGAAGACAGGGGAAGCTAAAACACCCTACAAGAATTCAATTTCATCGGATTAATGTAGCAAGCGCCCTCCTTCATCTGCACTATGTCCACTACAGCCCCACAAGATTCGTAGAGAAAACAGTTGTGCCCATGAGCGTTCCAGACCGCTTCAATCATCAGCCATGATTCATTGATCACCGACCCTCAAACCACTTGCAAACACAAAAAGGAAGTCGGGTACTCCATAAAATGGCGGAAGAGTTTGTTTGTCATCCTAATTTTGGAATCCTTTATTGTTGCACAGGCAAAATGTACATGTTTTTAAAATGTGTCCAATGGCGTACATAGACCGCTTAGGGTGGAACGTGATTGAGACTCTAGGATGGGCCAATTGATAAGTAGTGCCTAATGAAATTATATATACCACTTGAGACCCTCACATTTCACATGTTGTTGGGGGAGTGCGCGATAACCTAACACGATGTTGCACTACATCTTGGTCAAAAGATCAAAGGTAAGAGGACTTTATGGAAGACCCTTATGGGTCAAGACCATAAGATGGAATTTTAGGATTCTAATCAATGAATTGACTAAGTGTTCGAGTCAGATTGAGGCTCTAGGTTGAAGGCCGTAGTTTTTCTCTTCCAAGACTTGGGAAAAAAACACAACAAGTATCCACTAAAGACCAAGCAGACTTCGAGTCGGAGAAATGACAACCGCACCAAAGAAGCCGTTTCACAACCCAAAGGCAATAAAGCGACAATTGAGTTGCTTTCATGTCGAAGGAACCAAGTAAACATCTTATAACTTAGCGGTTTAGAGGTAGTTTAGAATCTCCTCTATAAACACCAGTTAGGGAAATGTGTAAAACAATGTTTGTAAAACTATCAGATTGAAAAAAATGTTTGTAAAACTAGATGTTGAACTGAACAAACTAACATTATAAAATGACATATTTGTATAACGTTTTTTACATTTAGCATTACTTTATTTATACATCAATACATATATAATATTAAAAAATAAATTACCACTTTAAATATTTTGATTCAGTTCAAATTATTTATCATCTCGAAATATTATATTAGTTTTTAATTTAATTTAATTTTTATAATTTTTTTGAAGGAATATTTTTATAAATTTAAACATGATTAAAAAATAAATTTAGTTTTTAAAATAGTAAAGTAAGCTTATATTTATCTACATTAACAAAAAAAATTTTAAAATTTTATATTAACATTCAAATAGTAATTATTTCAAAATAAAAATAATTAAAAAGTTAGTATATTTGTAAATATAAAAAAGTAATGATAGAATTTTATTAAAAAACAACTTAGTTTATAAGAATGATGTGGTTTTTTTTTAACGAAGAATGAATGTGATTATATATTCATTCAACAATGAGAATAACAAAAGAAAAGAAAAAAAGGAAAACAACTATGGTCATGTTTCATTGTTAATTATGGGTGAGAGACTGGAAGAGAGGGAAGGAGGGTCAGAGTCAGAGGAAGGAAGAAAAGTACTAGCGGGTTTTCCGGTTATGGACAAATAGGCAATAGCTTTTGACACAACACGTGGCTTCACATCACCCGTCAGATCCCAATAGCACGACCCTGATTCTCCCGTTCCTTGCTGAAGAGAAAGCCAGCACTGTGTGTGAACTGAGAAGAAGTGGCTAGTGACAGGTTTTCATGTCCCCCCACGCACACACATACACTCACTCACTCCATTCTCTCTCTCTCACTCACTCTGAGTTCGAATCTCAGCTCCTCTGCGTGTGCAGTAAAGTAAAGTAATGAAAGAGAGAGAGAGAGAGAGAGAGAGAGTTGTGAATACTGAATAGTGATTGTAATTGATCATAAATGGGATTTCAACAGTAAAGTAGATGGTGGCTTGCAGTCTCATGGCGGCGTAGCAGACACAGCCAGGCTCTAATTCCGTGCCATTATTGCTTTCCTTGCTTGCGCGGACAGACGGACGGAACAGTACACAAAATCAACTAACCTTTTTTTTTTTCTCAATTCTCATTCATTAATTCTTTTTTTATAAGCATTCTCAATTTCTCATTCATTAATGATTGTCTTTTTACTTTCCATAAACATTCATTTTTCCTAAAAAACAAAAAAAAAACAAAAAACAAAAAATATCTCAATAATAACAAGAAGATCAACGCCCCCACATGAATAATAATAGTCAACAACAAGTCCCCTTGAAAAAAAAAGGAAAAAGTTATAGTGGGGTGAAAATTAATAATAAGCAAATTAAACCTAGCAAGTTGAGTTGAGTTGAGTTGTGTTGTGCTGTTTTGCACATGAAAACCCAACAAAATTACACATGTAGTACTGCTCCTCCTCCTCTTAACTGTTTTTAAGATTCGGGAAGGTTCTGATATGGATGTAAGTTTTGATCAATTGGGCACATGATCATCATCACAACAACATGGCTGGGTTTTTCTCTCTAGGTAGTGGTAGTGGAAGTGGAAGAGGATCAGCTTCAGCTCAACAAAACAAAGATCATGAAGAAGAACAACAAGAAAGAGACCACACTAACAACACTCTCTTATTCAGAAACGAAGAGATCTACAACAAAGGCTTCGAGATATGGCCACAATCTTCATACCACAACCAACAAAACCTCACCAGCTACTACTCTTTTGGTGTGGGACCTAGTCGAAGGAACAACAATAACAACAACCCTTCTAGCTCGAACGTGAACAACGACGATGTTTCGGTGTCTTTCTCCGATGAGTCGACGAGGTTTGGTTTCACGGTGGTGAGACCTGGTGGCGGAGGAGGAGGGTTTGGTGGCGGAGCAAGCGGAGGAATGAACTGTCAGGACTGCGGGAACCAAGCGAAGAAAGACTGTCCTCATCTGAGATGCAGGACTTGCTGTAAGAGCCGAGGGTTTCAGTGTCAAACGCATGTTAAGAGCACTTGGGTTCCCGCTGCAAAACGCCGTGAGAGACAGCAACAACTCGCTACGTTGCAGAACCAACAACATTCAAGACGACACAGAGATGGAAATCAAGATGTTGCTGCAGGTTCTCTTGCTCCAGTACCTATCACTAGCACAGGTAGTAGTAAAGCTTAATTATAGCACACTATGTTGTTGCTGTTGTTGTTGGTATTATTTCAGAGAGAGAGAGAGAGAGTGAGAGTTTATAAAAAGACAAGAATTTGGAATTCTAGTCTCTCAAGTCCTCCTCCTTAGTGTTAGCTTCTTGCTGTGTATAGGTCTCAGCCGTAACGAATGGTTTTTCATTTTTCAACTGTGTGTGTAGCTTATGTAAGGCTATATGGGATTGCTAGAGAAATTAGTGAGATCTCAACGAATCAATTCTAGTCTTTCTCTATGATGGATACCTAACAAGTCCATTTCCTTTCATTTCATTTCATTTCAAACTAGTCTTCTATCAAAATGAAATTCTACTCCTCCCATAGTCACCCACATCCATCACCTTGCTTAACTTCTACTTTCTCTCTCTCATTCACTCACTCACTCTCTTCTCTTTTTATTCTTTTCTTTATTCCATCACTGTACGTTGATAAGTTGAAACTAAGGAAATTAGTAAGCTTCATGTGTGATCCATAAGTTAGAACACTTGCATTTCCTTCTTTCCATCCATTTCTTGAATGAAGGATGAAAAAAAAAGTTTGAGGTGAAGTTTCAACTTCTACTTCATCATAATCAATTTTGAAATTCAAAAGAAGCTGCTTATAATGTATGTATGGAAGCTCTTCTATAATTGATTATGAAGGAAGAACCAATTATGGAGAAAGACTTCTTTTAAGTAGCTTCTGAATTTTAGAATTGATTATGAAGAAAAAGAAGTTGATCCAAACATGTCTAAAAATCTTTACCCTTAGTTGATTCAAAAGTTTAGAATAAATTGCATAATAGTTTTCAAAATATGCACTTGTTTACATGACTAGAATTTTCAGATTGAAAATTTGTTGTTTTTTTTTGTTTTGTTTTGTTAGGGTTGGAGCTGGGACAATTCCCACCTGAGCTTAACTCTCCGGCGGTGTTCCGGTGCGTGAAAGTGAGCGCAATGGATGCCCAAGATGAGCGCTACGGTTATCAAACAGCCGTCAACATAGGAGGGCATGTCTTCAAGGGAATTCTCTATGATCAAGGCCAAGACAATGCTCCTAATTACACCAATGCAGGTGCTGGTGAAGGTTCCCCCGGTGGTGGTGGTGCTAGTGGTGAAGGAGCACCGCCACAAAATCTCTTAACCGCCACAACTAGTGGAAACCCTTTTGACTCTTCACTCTACCCGGCTCCACTGAATGCTTTCATGGCTGGTACGCAATTCTTCCCACCCCCAAGATCCTGAAAGACAGTTGCATGTCTGTGGTCTCCCCCTCTATCTCTATCTATCTCTCTCTATCTATCTCTTTCAAATAATCATTTGAAAAATCATAGGATATTGTATTGGTTATTGCTATTATGTTTCTTGGGTCTTATAACATTATCAGCTGAAGTAGCTGCTTATCTAGCTAGACTAGTTTTTCAAGAGTTTCACAAATGATTACGACGATGATTCAGGGTGCTCGAAATTAAAGGGGGCTGGCTAGGATGGATGTTTGTATTTTGTTTGTTTGTTCTTGTCCGAATCCCAGTTCAGATTTTCATGTCATTTTGTTCTTATCGAAAACTCAACTTTTCAATTCTAGATATATATATATATTTTGATTTTGGTTGCGTGGGGCGATTTTTTGTTTTGGCGCAGGCTGCAGCATTTGGATGTGTGCAATGCAGTAGTATTATGTTATGGTTTTGTGTGATTTGATTTATTTATGGTATTTTTCTTTTTCTGGGTTGATATTTGAGTGTAGTAGTGAGTGAGTGATGAGGTTGCTTTGTGGTTGGTGCTCAACTCGAAGCCACTTTTTCCCAGCATATCTGTTTGCTTGCCGGATCAAAATGGAACGAATTAGGTTTCGTGTTTGGTTATGCATACAATTTTTTAAAGCAAATCTTTTATCCCTTTCCCTGAATTCTGGGGAGCAACATCTTTTATTTGGGGGCATTCTCCCATGGAAAATGTTCAGTATACATTGAATGTGGGCGTATGTCTAGAGTGAGATAAAGAGAGAAGAGTGACAAGTATATAGATTAAATCTAGCTATCATTGATCATGAAAAATATGGTTTGTAAGTTAAAATAGTGTATTTGCAATTTAATTTAAGTATATGAAGACTAAGGGGCATATCATGTAATTAAGAGAAGCTTGTGTGTTATAGTGAGAGGCGATAGCATTCAATGATATCGCCATCGGATGTTAATTGTAAAAACATAGTTTATAAGTGAATCAGTTTTTAATAATGGTATGATGGATTTAGAAGAGAGATATATAAAGACAAAAATAAGATACATGTAAAGTATTTGCATAGTCAATGTATGGTGAGTGTTATGTACCCGTATCTATTGAGTTTAGTTTCACAACTATTTGTCAGGTTTTTTTTTTTTTTTATAAGCCATAGTAACATTAAAATTAGAAATTGTAACTTTACAAAGCTTATTTAATACAATTGCATATCAAACTTTATTACACCGCCGGTAGACCTATTACCCTCGACAAAGCCATTTTCTTTGTCTCCCATGCATTGGCCAATTGGCAAATTTGAAACTGGATGGGTTTCTCAGCAGCCCCAAAAGGGAAAAACCACACTACTGGACTCACACTTAATTTCTTGAATGGATACCTTTTTTGATGGCAACATATATATAAATATATATAATTATATTTACGCATAAATGGTGAAATACAACCAGCATTGACACCAACTACTTCTCTGAGGCACAATAAAAATTTGGCACCGGGAATAGACATCCATGGATGATGGGTGTCAATATCCACATGCTAGAGATGGAAAAGCAATAATCTTAATTCATAGTCGGGTGGCTGTGTATGATGTTAAATGCTAGTTAGGTTCTCATCTCAAAGTATGTGCATGTGAGAGACATGTTGTGTTGCATACAAGTGGCTACTGGCACCAATTGAATGTAGGTCGAGGTACATATGATATGCATAGGGCTAATCATATGCTTTCATAGCAGCTAGACTTCTGGTTTTAGATCATGAGGAAGCTTCAGAAACTTTACCGAAAAATTTCCCTTGTTTTGTAATAACTGACTCATATCATGTGCTTTGCTTTGCTTCTTCACATAACCCTTTCCTTCATCTGATTGAGACCTACCTAGCGGTCTCTTTCTCCCCTCTTCGATCTTCTCTGCTTTTTGTTGTTTTCTCTCTTTCTAATCTCTTTTTCATTCCTTTTATACATTTGTTGTGTGTTGTTCTCAATTCTTCCATGACTAGGACATGAAATAAGATTAATTCATGAATTAATAATTAATCTTCATGATTATATTAAGCTAGGGATTGAAGTTGACTCAGTATTTATGGTTTTGGGAAGACACGTCCACAATAGCTAGGAGCAAAGTTAGTTAACCTTAGAGAGAGAGAGAACAAAAGTCATATAGCCAACATTCAGTAGTTTCAATTTATGTTTGTTTTTTGCTGCATCAAAATTTAATTATTCATCGGTATACTGATACATGTACTGGTACCATACAAATGTATACAAAATCATTAATTGTTGGTGATAATTGAACATCACTGCATTCAATTTTTTTTTAATATTTTGGGGTTTTAGTGGATTTAATATATGATACCATTTTAAGAGTTTAAAATGTATACAAAATCATTAATTGTTGGTGATAATTGAACATCACTGCATTCATTTTTTTTTTTAATATTTTGGGTTTTAGTGGATTTTGTTTTTGATAAACAAAGCTTACAAGAAACAAAAGAGAAAGAGCCTAAGTCCTCATGAACATTGTGCCCATTTGATCCGCCCTCAATAGAGGCAAAACATCCTGCATAGGAGTATCCCAAACCAGAAATGGGAACGCAGAAGAAGCACCATACTTTGCTAAGAAATCCGCCACTGAATTACCCTCGTGAAGAACATGTTGACACCGCACATGCCACTGACGCTGAAGAAGCGCCTTTATCTGACTAATTATCGCTGCATAACGGTGGAGGGAAGGGTGCTGCTCCATGATCAAGCCTAAGGCAAGCCTGGAGTCGGAAAACAGGTCCACACACCGATACCCCTGATCCCAGCAAGCTGATAACCCACGGAAAATGGATAGCAATTCTGCACACAAGCTGTCGGCCTCACCTATGTGTCCCGCATAACCCAGGAGCCAATTACCATGCACAGTTCGCACCACGCCACCGATACCAACAACGTCAGGATTCCCGTAGGAGCTCCCATCAGTATTCAGCCCAACAAAACCCTCCCTGGGTGGTTTCCAGCGCACCCATCGCACCACGGGCGGAGATACATCACGGTGATACACATCAGCAACAAGCAACCACAGCTCGCGCGCCTCACACACGACCTTGTGGACAACCAACGGCTGCGCAGCGAAAACAAAACAATGTTCCTTCCAAATCACCCAAGCTGTAGCCAAAACTATATGCAATCCAAAACCATCGAAGAGACGAAGCACCTCCCCGAAGCTCTGCATAGAAAGGAACGTTTGAGGAAGGATAAAACCAGTACCCCTCCATACGCACCTTGCATCCACACAGTCACGCAGACAATGCATAATCGTTTCATCACAACTTCCACAATGAGGGCACAGCGCCGACGCTGCCAGATTACGCCGCGAAAGCAAGGAGCGAGTGGGCAGGGCATCATGTAAAATCTGCCAGAGAAAGACGCGAATATTTTCTGGTGCTTGAACCTTCCAAACGGTGTTCCATAAATCACCTACCATACCAGAACCTGCAACATCATCCCCCTGCTGGGCAAGCCATTGAAATCCATCCCTAGCTGTATAATTGCCATTCAAGTTATGACTCCAAATCAAACAATCACGGGTCCCTGCATCAAAGAAAACATGCTTGAAGGTGAACAAGAAATGGCTAATCTCAGGTGGCAGCGCCGTATACAACAGGGAAGGGTTAAAAGATCCATCAGAAAAAGCATCCTTCTACGTTAAATCCATGTCATGAATATCCACCGCTGTCACTTTATGGCATAAACGTCCCAACGGAGACCAACAAGAATACCAGAAGGAAGAGCTCCCATCGCCAAACCGGACATCATACCCGCCCTTGAGCATGTTGCGCGCCTTAAGATTGGAGCGCCAGAAGTAAGAACCATCACTGTAATCACACGAGAGCACCTCAGCCCCCGCCACATGCTGGCTGCGCACTATAGAGACCCAAAATTTCTCATCCTGTTGAACCAAACCCCAAAGCTGCTTGCCCAGCATGGCCACATTATTCATCCTAGCACTTCGCAAACCAAGGCCGCCATGCTTCTTTGACCGAGCCACCTTATCCCAAGCAACCAAGGGGATGCCCTTAGAATGACCAGTACCCTAGATAAACCTTCGAACCACCGCATCCAGCTGATCACACACAGCCTGAGGGAGCCAATTCAACTGCATGATATAAACAGGAATGGCAGAAAGGACATATTTAGCAAGGGTAATTCTTGCCGGTTTGTTAAAAGAAATTTTAAGGATTGTATAGAATATCTATGAGATTAGGTTTTATACAAGTAGATGGTATTTTGTAATTTTAGATTGAAATTTGATATTTTAATTAGCGGGTTTTGATGATTTTTTTATCAGCAAAAGAACAAATTCATTAAAAAGAAGTAAGGGGTACTTCAATCCCCAAATACAGGTGGGTTTTGATGATAATATATAAAATTGATTTGAATTGTGATATTTTCTAGAAAATGAGAATATAAGAGTTTTAAATAGAATAATAATGGTAGAGGGATTTGATTCCCAAAAACTGAAAAAGCTGAGGATTAAACATGCTATAAAAATTATTGGGAGATTAAATTAAACTAAGACCTAGTCTAAATAAGAGGGCTAAAAATGCAATGCTAAAAATGCAATTAAGCTTAACAATAAATATATATATATATATATATATATATATATATCAGATACTTTAATTCATTAAAAGTCAAAGAAGTCAAATGAAATTAATAGGAAGTACAAGGGGTGTCCCGAAGAGTAACAATAATCAGTTCTTGTTCACTTTCAAGCATGTTTTCTTTGATTCCGGGACTCGGGATTGCTTGATATGGGCTCATAATATGAATGGGAATTACACAGTTAAAGATGGGTTCCAGTGGCTGCTGCATCAGGAGGAGGTTGACGTTGATTCAGGTCCCGTTGGTGGTTTATGGAATGTGGTTTGGAAGGTGAATGCTCCAGAAAATATTCGTGTCTTCCTCTGGCTGGTCTTACATGATGCATTGCCCACCCGCTGCCTTCTGTTACGCCGTTCCTTGGCTACGTCCGCTTTGTGCCCTAGGTGTGGAGTTGGGGACGAATCGATTTTGCACTGTCTTCGTGACTGTGCGGATGCAAGGCGCGTTTGGCGTGGCACCGGTTTCATTCTCCCTCAAGCATTTTATGCAGTCCAGAATTTTGGGGAGGTGCTGCGTATTTTTGATGGTTTTGGGTTGCATATCGTGCTGGCTACGGCTTGGGTGATTTGGAAGGAGCGCTGTCGTTTCGTTTTCGCGTCCCAGCAGCTAGTGGTCCACAAGGTTGTTCGTGAGGCACGAGAACTGTGGTTACTCATTGCTGATACGTATCACTGTGGAGCTACTTCGCCGGCGGTTCGCTGGGTTCGCTGGCAGCCCCCTAGGGAGAATTTTGTTGCTCTCAACACCGATGGCAGTTCGCTGGGGAATCCGGGTGCTGCGGGGATTGGTGGTGTCGTGCGATCTGAGCATGGGAACTGGCTCTTGGGTTATGCGGGTTCTATTGGTGAGGCAGATAGTTTGCTTGCGGAATTAGTGTCCATTCTTCGTGGGTTGGAAGTCTGCTGGGACCATGGGTATAGGCAGGTGGATTTGTTTTCAGATTCTCTGCTCGCTTTGGGTTTGATTATGGATCTGCATCCTGTCTTTCACCGCTATGCTGCGATTATTGGGCGGATTAAGACGTTACTTCAGCGGTCGTGGCAGGTTCGGTGTCAGCATATTCTTCGCGAGGGAAATTCGGTGGCGGATTTCTTAGCTAAGTATGGTGCATCTGCGCAGTCGGCGTTTTTGGTTTGGGCTTCTCCCCTGCAGAGTCTTGTGCCTATGTTGAGGGCGGATCAAGTGGGAACAGAGTTCATGAGAATTTAGTCTTTGTTTTTGTTTTTTTTGTAAGCTTTGTTTATCAAAAAAAAAAAAAAGAGGAATATAGTTTAGAAGTCAAAAGCCAAGGGTCATTGATTGTAAATCTTTTTGGTTAATTATTTTTTGTATTACTACATCCGACAGCTATAAGACTATTTCCATCAAATCATCAAATCTTGAAGAACATATTATTATGCCATTAAATTGTGGTTTTGTCAAGCTAATTAGCTTGAAACAATAATCAAGATTCAAGAATATTTGGAGTGTCAAATGTTTGTCAAACTATAGTAGCATATGGAGTGCTGAATTAATTTATGATAGGAAAATGTTTATGATTATGATGATAGACACGATCAATCATTAATTGTTCTCACACTAGCTAGCTAGGGCAAGGATTTTTAGTTTTGAGTTTGAGAAAAATCATAAATGTGAGACTTGTTATGGCTATAGCGACAGCATGTCTAATCAAATGCTTTGTATATTCCTTTCTTTTTTCGGGGCTCAATCCCGTGTTCCCAAAACATGCGAGCGACGTTTTATTCCCTAATTTTTGGCTGCACACAATTCAAGACCTTTCATTTCATCTTCGATCGGCTGGTAAAATTAATTTTATCAAAGTATGATTGGAATACTTTTAATTCAAATATATTTTATAGTACTAATTTTTGTTTTACACTGTTGACTAGCACTATATTTAAAATGAATGAAAGTATAATTTATTTTCCGACATTCACGATTTTAATACTCCATGTGAGAAGACTTGTTTGCCAATGATGATAGTCAAACTCATTGGCCAGATGAAGATCAGTTTAAGACTATTTTCTGTACAAGTATGGAAATGGATGTCTAGAATTTTATATTTGAAAGGACTTGCTCCATAAGTAATGTTGTTTAGACAATTTTTTGAAATAAACGAGGTTTTGAAACACAAAAATTAAACATATTGTATTTGTTTGAGATATAGTATTTTTTTTAAAAAAATGCAATGAAGAATGGGATCCAAATTGAAGAATGAATTAAAAGAGGACGGAAGTAAAAAGTTCGCTATAAAGTTTGATTTGACAGATGATCTTAGTGTTTCAGTACTCAGCTGGTACGGATTCAGACCTTATATATCAGTTTGGCCAAACATAAAAAAAATTATAGACTAAAATATATTGAAAATATTTTTTTTTAAAAAAGAGAAATATTATAGATAAAACCATGAGAAAAAGTTTCTCATGGAAATAGAAGATGTTACAGCCCAAGAAGGACAAGACTTACAACAAAATATAACAAAAGAAATAAAGTGAAAACAACAGTACGATAAAGAATCAGGAACAATAAAACAGGGAAAATACAATATGAAAACAACAATTTATACTACATTAATAGTGAAGGTTGAAAAATAGGAGGTGCATGAGAAATCCACAACAGCACATAGCAGGTTACAACACTTATCAAAGCACAGGACACACGAGACTTGACAACAAAGTGTAACTTTACTAATTTGTGATCTTATTGGAAAGTTCTGCTTACACAGACTGCTACTCACAAATACCAAACTCAAACAAACTGCCTATAAAAGAAAAATAGAGGAAAACCAACGAACACAAGGAAATTGTGAATGTACAAGAAAGATTAAAGAGAGCAATTACAGTAACTTAATGTTTAAAACTTAAACAATAATTTCATAGATATTTGTGAATGTACATATAGAGAAATTATATCTCTAAGAAATTTAAACAAACTCCTTAAACTATTTTAGAAGAATCTCCTGATTCTTTTAGGATTAGATGTTGGGTGTTCTCCTTTGGGTTATCTCTTAATTTCTCTTCTGTAAATTGTGATTTTTAATTGTGAGACGTTAAAAATAATTTGCAATTAGAGACATGGGTAAAATCAAAACAATAAACTTTAGATTGGAAAAGTAACTTGCAATTAGATGCTGGGTTTTCTTGTCAAGCATATAAATTTTATTTTGAAATAAAAAAAAAGAAAAAAAGCCACACCTAGCCTTCAAGTAGATCCGTCCATGGTACTCAGTATATGACTAACTCCAAGTAACTCAATAAATGACGAACAATTCAAAAGTTAAGAACTCAAATACATGGTAAAGTTTTGTACCTCCATCCGCGTACCTAGAGTAAAGAAGCTATGGTTTCACATTCACCTAATGGAAATCCGAACAGACACTTACTTAATTAGCAAAACAATAGCTCTTTAGTTCAGCATCCGTGTCGAAGTTCAGCTAGATCAAGGTACAAGTGTGAAGTGTGGCAGTATAAAAAGTATTTTATGAATTTTGTGTGAATTTTTGGATGTAAAAGATTTTTTATATAAGATTTGTGTTTTCCCCATCTTGTCATACATTTATCTTTATCTCGTACTATTATTTTTTTGTCTAAGACCCTAGATATCTAAAATTCTAATAGGATCTGACTACTAAAAATTTTCCAATTATAGAATTCATATCCAAGATTTTAGAAACAAAAATTCAAATAGGAGTAAATTGCTTAACACTAGCAGGAATTGGTGGAAAACTCTAGACTTGAGTTGTGTTACGTTGTCCTTCTACGTTCCAATGGGAAGAACTATGCACGTTTTGAAACCATATTATGTGATTTCTGTGCCCTTTTTTTCTTCTTATTTTACCGTAAAAAATGTGATTTTTGTGCAATAAATTGCTTGATTAATTAATGTCTGCTTTGCTGATCTTCGAGTTGGAGTCCATTACCAATTATTGGATGATACTAGCACATGTCCTACCATTGTCTACATGAAATTGACTCCCTTCATGCCAAATTAAATGTACTCACGAACTTAAATATCGGACAGTTAATTATGCGGCAGTGACAGGAAATGTTATTTATAGGTCCAAAGAGCATCTTCAATGTTAGTTCTTATTTCTTAGTTCTTAGCACTATTCATGTGGGCCCGTATTGCCACATGTGTTTAAGCAACTCTCAAGTAATTTTGCTCCAACCATGAGTTCTTAGTTCTTAGTTCTTACTACTATTCATTTGGTCCCACCAACCACATTATTTATACTTTTTTTTTCAATAAAGTAATAAAACAAAACTTATAAAGTAATAAAGTAATTTGGATGAGAGAGAAATAATTAATATTTTAAGCTAAGAACTCAAAAAGCAAAACATCTTATATAAGAACTGAGTTCTTATTTTTAAGAACTAAGGAGTCCATGTCAGCACCTCCAATGGTAAAGTTCTTAGTTCTTAGTTCTGAACTCCAAAATAAGAACTAAGAACCTTGCATTGAAGATGCTCTAAGATTGCGCTAGCTATAAGACACGATAGTTATTGGAGTATAAACAAATCAACATGATTAATGAATCACTATTCACACACACACACATATATATATATATATATATATTAAGGTTTTTAAATTAGCCAAATAATCAATTTGTGATTGGTTGTGATATACACATGCTTGATTTTTCTTAAGTAATGCGATGACTTTAAATTTTTAGTTGAGAGTGTGCTGAAAAACAAACTAAGAGCTTTTGTCCACTAAGAGATGTAAACGTCTATGTCTCAAATATGATTGTGTCATATGAGAGGAATTTTGATCATTTGCGTCCGTGCAGCTTATGTAGCAGCAAAATAATAAACTTTTATCGAATTCAACATTTATTTAATCCATTAGAACCATTTAATATAAAAATTAAATGTCAAAAATTTGCAGCAGGAGGTAGAGAAAAAAATAGCTGCACATTATGATCCGTGTTATTTGTGAGGGATACATGTGGATGTGGTGAAAAAAAAATTAGCCACATGCAACAAAGAAAAAGCTCAAAGGGTTATAGAGTTAACAACAAATGTGACTAATTACTCACACATTACAGCTAGCGTCAGAAATTCATCTCATGGGCCATATTTCATATCGACCTAGCTATAGTCTGGGCGGTCAATGTCGGAAAAGGAAGGGTTGTTTGTTCATATTAAATTCTAGCTATGTGTGTTTGATATTCTCTTGGATAAATTCTGAACAGTTAAAAACTGCTAGATTCTTTGAGCAAGAGAGCTCTCAACTCAACTCTTTCTCAAGTAGCTTCCTATAGGGTTTGATATGATGGTCAGAGAGGCTAGCTAGGGTTTGTGCAATGAATAGAACGGAACTGAAATAGGTGGCCCGGGGCTTATAATGCCAGCCAGCAAGGTATTGTTACCTGCTCAGCCAAACAGTGGTCCAACCAAAGATATATACAAGCCAGTCACAGGACTCGCTACTGCTCCAAAGGATGCATGTGAGATGTGGAAATTAGAGTCATGAGTATATACACTATATATACAGCAACATGTTCTGGAAAAAAACAAATACAGATCACAGACGTTCGTCAAATATTTTTGTAGATGCAAGAACCAAAAGAGCTGTGCACCAAATGCAACAAACCAGAAAATTAATTGAGCGTTTATCAAATATTTTCGTTGGTGAAAATGAAGATAAGATGAAAATTAGGGGAGTGGTAAGATGTGACATATAAATATAGTGGTCAGCTAGCAAGCTAGCCATGGAAAGTTAAGGAACCCAAAGCACCCATGGGTCAACACTCAACACTGAAGTTCATCAAGAGAACGACACACCACATCTTTACACAAACCTTTAAGGTATTGAGTATATGAGTTACAAATATCTTATAATGTACATCTCCCTCTTTCTGAAGCAATATGACACTTCAATTTACACTTGAAATCTCTCCTCAAGTATGGATTATCACCACATTACCATGCTCTTTCTAAGGGGAAGTTATCCATACTTGCATCATTTCATCAATTTTCAACGCTCTAGTTGAGGCATGAGATTTATGAATGTTTCAATAGAAACAAAATGTGTTTTGAATGATTGAACACGCCAGCTATCACATGAATGCATTGATCATCAAAATTGGCTTAAGATTGGTTATTTTTTTAATTGGGATTTTATTGTAACATTAAAAAATATAGGATTAAAATTGAGCAATTGAAAAGAATACTAGTGTTTTTTACCCGCGCGTTGCACGGGAAATATGTCTATTGTATTTGATACATTAATTAATACTTTGATTATTAAAAATATATTAAACAACGAATGAAATAGAAAAGTCAGAATTGATGAGTAAAGTGGACATAAAGACTTCTCTTCTAAGCCCGATTGAGACCAAGAGGAACTCGTTTTACATTCTTCATAAATATGAAGACGATAACACAAATCATAGATATAAGGATTTATCAACATATTAATCTTAAAAAAAATTAATGTGATAGTAGCACAAATCAGGATTGTGTAAGATATATCATAAAGTATAACATTATTGTGTTTATTCCAACTAAGTAGGGATGACAATGGGTAGGTACTATAGTACCATCTCCATACCCGCGTTTTTAAAAATTACATGTACCCGTCTCCATACTCACGTGGGTAACAACTCAAAGCTCTCCACCTTTAGACAATTCAATGTCATTACAGAAAGCTATCCATCTTTGCCAAAATCTAAATCTATGGATGACAATGGGTCTCAAAATCATAGGGTACCCGCAAAAAATACCCACTATGGGTAGGGTAAAAAACCGCTAAATGGGTATGAGGTTGAGTATAGATAATTACCCGCAAAAAATAGAGGGTATGGGTGCGGGTATGGTCACTATAGTACCCAACCGGCCCATATCCGCACACAAATGTTATCATTATTATTATTATTATTATTTGGGAATATATTAACAAATTAACTTAAGCTATAGCTTTCAAACTCTTTCTTTTTAAAAAAAAGTTTGGGATATATTAATTAATACTCTAAAAATAAATAATAAATAAATTAAGATAAAATGAAGAAATAAACCACCTAAATCCTAATCAAATCTAAAAATAAAAAATAAATTAAGATAAAATCAAGAAATAAACAACATAAATCCTAATCAAATCTAAAATTTTAAAATGTATTTTTTTATGAGAATTAATCTGAGAATGACACGTGTTATTTTTTTTCCAATTAGTGAATATTCTACACCCTAGAAGATTTTCTTTTCCTCAATCCTTTTGCTTTTGATTAAGAAGAGAAAAGCAGGAATCCTTGAAGCATATGACATCTTACAATTAGTTGAAGAACAAAATCAATTCATGAAGAAGATTGAAACAGAAACCCAAAATGAAGTCTTGAAGAACAAAATACCCTCATTCACCAATTTGAAATGACTGTGGTGAAATAATTGTATTTAGTGTATTTGTGAATCTTGGGGTGAACCCTTGTGAAACAAAAAATCAAAGGAACATTTCTGTCAAGAGAAACAAAAAATGGTGTATTGCCCTATATGTGCGCACCCCAGCAAATTATCTATATATGTGAGAAAAAAAAACAAAATAATTCTCCCACCCAAAATAATTGTGGTTACTTCACCAATAAACTTATACTAACAATCAATTTAAATTGAACTTAAGGAAATATATAGAGCAAAGTAAGATAAGTCACCCAATTGGCATACTAAAACATGAGTATATGCAAAACTAATGAGTTTGAGGGAAACATGAACCAACCTTAAGAATGGGCTAAACATACTCATGAAGATTAAATGTGAGCTCTTCATATGCTTTCATCAATTTGACTGACCTGTGCATCATTAAAAACAAATTAGTAAGTTGTGCATCATTCACATACAGTGCAAATAGTATGCTTATACACACAGCTCAAACATGATGAATAAAAACGTGCAAAATTTGAGAAATGAATATAAATTCAGGCTATCCTAAGTTTCGTAAATTTCTATAAATTATACCAAAATCTGGTTTAGAATGACTTCACACGCATGGATTTCTACAAACTATACTAAAATCTGGTTTAAAAAAATACAAAAGCGGAAGAAGAACAATAGAAAAAACATTACATCAAAATCAAAACCATACGTCTTCAACAATGATTCGTTAAAGGGTCTATGCAAAAATTTGTAAACTTTTGGATCAAAACACACAAAATATGTGAAATTTAAGAATCCAGGATTGAATTACTAACAAATGATAAACTGAAATGGCACAAACCATCAATCGCAACATGATAAACTCTTCTTCACGTAACATCATCTTACGACATACCTCTGTCCTGATCGCGACATGTGACAGAGGTAGAAATAGCAGCTATCAAATCTCTGCGTGTCCATGGTAGCTTTGTGGACCCTCAGCACCAAATCAACTCCCTTTTCTTGGAATTAGCATTAAATAAAGAATAAGATAAATTAAGATAAAATCAAGAAATAAACAACCTAAATCCTAATCAATTCTAAACTTTAAAAATGTACTAAATAAAGATAGATAAAAACTACCAAGTCTAGCAAATCACAATAAAAACTCATAAAATCCTGAATTAATTAAAAATCCAAAAATTTAAGAAAATTTAATTAATATACTCTAAAAGTAAATCTAAAATAAAATAAAGTATTTTCTGGATTTAAAATAAATAATAAGATAAATTAAAATAAAATTATGAAATAAACAACCTAAATCCCAATCAAATCTAATATTAAAAACAGTATTAAATAAAGATAGATAAAAACTAACAAAATCTAGCAAATCACAATAAAAACTCATAAAATTCTAAATTAATAAAAAATTCGAAAATTCAATAAAAATTAATCAATATGTTCTAAAAATAAATTTAAAATAAATTAAAAGACCAAATCTTATCTTTTAAAATAATATCAATCAATTATTTTAGAATATATAAAATTAAAACATATATCAATTGAAAATTATATCTTCTAAAATAATATCAATTAATTAGGTTAGAATATATAAAATTAAAACATATATCAATGGAAAATTATATCCTCTAACAAATTGACATGTGGAATAATTTTTATGAGAATTAATCTGGTGCTGACACGTCACTAAGAATTAATCTGGTGCTGACACGTTACTATGAAAGTTCTTCTTTTCTAATATATATTGATTGATATTGATTGATATTGATATTGATATTGATTGATTGATATTGATGACTAAAATAACCCAAGTTAAAATTAAATAAAATTGAGTAGTTAAAAGTTAAAAACTAAAAATGCATTTAAGCCGAGTGGGGTTATTGAGTGGGCCTTTTTATTGCTAAAAACTGATGCCCAGATGATTGGGCCTTCAATTCCCTCTTCTTGGCCCATTTTGGGTCTTCTCGATAATAGTATTGGTTTCTCTAATAGTATTGTATACTGCATTGTCTATTGATAAGGTCCCAACTTGGACCCTCTGTAACTTCCATGTCCAAAAGCCATGTTTTCAAGCACAACCAGGAGGGGGGAAAAAGGAACTGATGTGGATTATCGATACTAGGGTGACACTCGGAAAATCTCTATCAAATAAGGGTATGGGAGAGCAACCTTGATATCTTGTATTCTCCTTACATGTAATAGCATGAGCTCCCATACCTAAATCAGATTGCCTTGAATTGAGCTGGTGACCCCAAACTTTGTATTTCGTGCAGATTGGATCGAATCAGGATCCTCTCAAGTTTCATTAAATTGAAATTTTGTGTTTATTTGCCACTTCATATGTATTAAAAAATTGGATACAATGTTTCATAGGATAATAGGACATTATGGTAATTTGAATTGTGAGTCATCACCACCAATCCAAATATGTTATTAGGGGAGGATTTGAAAGAAAGAAGGAAATACTCGTGTCCACAATTTATTAAGGGCTTCTTCCATGCCACTGGATTTCAAATATAGCATTATGTCATCTTTATACATTTGCATGTTGTAAGTCATTCTAAGCTTTTCTTATTCTAATATTGATTATTGATTATTTCTTTACTCTACATGCGATTATGTTATGTGTTTGTCATCTTTTTAAGGTGGAACAGAACAAAACATAAGACTCTTAAAACATAACATTTTGGTTCCGTAGAAAATGGTGGAATGGAAGGGAATACAATGGAACACTCACTTAAAACTTTTACATGGTCAAAAATGTTTCTAATTTATATTTGAATCTTTTGTATCCAAATAGTTTAAAATCACTTTTTAAAGTGAAAAATACTTATTATATTTGTAGGAAAAAAAATTATAAAGTTTTAGGAGGTTGTTTCAACTTTTTAAAACATCATTATTTTGAAAATAGCTGAAAATATATTATTTGGAATAGCTACTTTAATTAGCTTTTTAAGAAAATCTATGATGATAGATGTAGTCAAACACAAATCAACTTATGTTGTCTTCAAAATCACTAAAAATTATTCTTTTTAGAGCTAAAAGTCGTTTTTCTTTTAATTTGAAAAAAACCACTTAAATAGCTAAAAGAAATAATCAGAGTTTTGTATTTTTTCATAAACAAACACAAACAACACCGCCTAAAAAGTATATATGTGATTATATTTTTTTGAAAATAAGTAATTATATTACGAAATAATCAATGACAAATATATTTAGAATTGAGTTCATTTTTTTATACTCAATTAAATTTTAAGCATGCAAGACTATATATGTAATTATTATTATGGTAATGTTATAATCACTTAAAGTTACTAAATACAACAACATAACATTTTTATTATATTACGTCCTACTTTGTCTCGTTCCACCAAACACTAGCTATATATTGTTTAAGAAAAGTGAAATGGGGAATGAGTATATGATATGGGACCAATTGGATCCTTTTGCCAGCTTTGGAAACAAAAACATTGAGATCAACCATATCAAGTTGGTGCCTAAAAGTTCAATTTTCATTAATATGATGTGGTCATGCCACATAAGTCACGGGAGCTTCGGCGTTGACCCAAAAGGTTGATGGACTAAATCCAAACCTTTTCCCAAAATTTAGGGACGATTGTCCACATTTACTCCGGCAAAGGACCAAAACCAAAACAGAGGTAAAGGATAGGGACCAAAAACTTATTTAAGCCTATTATAAATCATCAGTTTCCAGACTCAACAATTCTTGGATACCCACTACCACTGGTAGTAGTGTCTTTTTTAATTGAAATATAGTTGTAGTGTCAATAGAGTAGTACTTTTTTTTTAGTAGTAGTGTCAATAGAGTAGTACTTAGTTTTATAGAAAATCCAACTGAGGCATTAATATAGCACCCATTTGGCAGGGCCAAGGGACACCCTGGCAAGAATGTGGTCCAGTTGTCGGTAGATAAGTATAACCTTCCTTGCTATTTCTGTCATATTGTAAAATCTAAACCTTATCCAACGCATATGGAATCCCTTGTTTTGATTTAGTTTTATGATTAATTGAACCATGAAAGATCGAACCAGAACAATATGCATGGCGGCGTAGAAAAGAAACTAGGAAAGAACCTTTTATAAATTCTCATCCATAGCTAGCATTACAACTAGCGATGGAGCAAGCTAGCCTAGTCACAATATATTATCTCCAAGGCAAGAATATTGTATGCTCTTCTTTTTTGAGACGATAAGAATATTCATATTTGTTTTTTGGTCATCGTAAGAGTATTGTTTGTTCATATAATTTAGCTTTAGTGAGTGTCTGAAAATAATAGCACAATTAATTCTAGAACTAAAATTAATTTGAAGAAAAGACTTTGAGATAATTTCTAAATGTGCCAGAATGTCAGCGTGTAGCAAGTACCATTACAAGTAGTGGTTTATGGTGCATCACTAAGTTAAAAGTTTAAACTCATAAGATGGTTTTAGTTTCTCTTTTATATTGGATTGAAGTATCTCTTATACTTCGTTTCAATAAAATTTGGCTTATCTAAAAAAATGATGGTTTTGCTGTGGCAGCTGGGCAAGACGACAACTCTCCAGCGACACTGTGCGTCGAAATTGAGCACAAGCACATAGGAGGAGCTTCCATGCCAATATAATGAGAGAAAGAGAGGGGATCGATGCAATAGGATGGTAAGATGAAGAAAGACAAGGGGCAGCGACAACCTAAGGCCAGGCCACCACCACTGAACGCCACAACCACACCAGGGTGAAAACGAAAATATTGAGAAGACTATTTTTGAAATTTTCATTTTTACATACTGTATTTTTTTTGTCAAAACATATTGTTTATTATGAAGTATTGAATTTTTTTACTGATATATCCGACAGTTTTGAAAACTTTTCTGGACAATTTTCTTACATGGTCCATCGATGGACCACAGAGAGCAAATTGTCCATGTTCATAGTTGATGTGGTCCGTAAAATAAATTCTGAAAAAAGAAAAATAAGTCCAAACAAACTTTTAAACTGTTTGACATGTTGTATAGTATAAGCTGACCTCATAGTTTAAGACCTTATAGTATTAGGCTGATAAAAATTGAATATTATACAATGTTGGTCATATATATAACTTATGATTTCGTTTAAATTTATATAAGCATATGTTTGGTGAAATATTGAATAATGATAGATATTATGAAACATGAGGTTGATGTTAGTGGGTGGTAAAGATGACATGACGGCCGAGGTGGTTGCGACAATGAAGGTGGTGTGGTGGTTGTAGAGGTGACAATGGTGATGCTGAGTGGTGGCGGCAGTGGAGGGTGCTGATTATGGCGGTAATGGTGGTTGTAGGTCGTTGCGGTAAATAGTGGTTGTAGAAATGACGATGGCGGTGAGAGTGGTGGTGGTGGTGGATGGTGTTGGTGGAGAGTATTGTGGTGGTGGCAGTGTTAAAGGGTGCTAGTGGTGGCAACAGTGGTGATTCGAGTGGTGGTAATGTTGGAAGGTGATGGCGGTGGCGGTGGAGGAAGGTGGTTGTGGCGGTTGGTCATGGCGGTATGTAGTGGTGGTGAGTGGTGGCGACAGTGGCAATAGCAATTTCGACATCGACAATGGTGGTGTAAGCGACGGTGGTGGTGGCGGAGGTGGAGGGTGGTGGTGGTGGTAAATATTTTCATATAGCGTATACAGACCTAACACTTTTAACATGTCTTATCCGTCATTTATAAGGTGAATTAAATAATCCATCATTTTAATGTATAAGAGGAGATTGATGTATAAGCTTATACCAACAATGAATAAATCCATAATATATTGTATAATTAAGCTTATATTATCATATCTAAATTCTATTACAACGTACCAAATAAGCTGATAGTTTAATCACACTAGCACGGTCACTACCAAGTATGGGTTAGCACGATTGAGAATATTTCCTCAGCTGTTTGCTTCGTTATAAATGCATTAGGTGAGCGTATCGCGTAACGTGGGTCTTCAAATCTAACCCCAATTAAACAATGAAAAGATAAATTAAGACTATATATTATTGTTCCCATGAATCTATCTACATCAGTAGAATGGAATGCAAGTTTTTCATAAGTGTTCAACCTTTCTTTTTAATGCTCTCTTTTTTGTCTTTTTCCCTTTATTTTCTCTCCCAACCCTTTCATGCTTTAATTATACATAGACAAAAATGAAAAATAGAATATGAAGATAAATTCTCAACGAAATTCCTTCTAAGGCAAACTAAGTGACATTGCAGAACAGACGGGAAAACCACTTTCTTAAATTTTGCCGGTTTCAAATTCTGTAATGGGAAAAAAAGGAAGGTATGGGCGATAATTTGGCTCACCATTATCTGGTCTATTATGGAACTGGATAGCAACCAGTTGGTATTTCACTCATGCAGCCTAAATGTGAAGGATATTTTAGAAATTAAAAAAAAAATTCAGCTCATGATTGTGAAGGCAAGCTAAAGTTCCAGAATATTTTCCGTCTTTTTTACAGTTAGAACTTAAATCCTTATGGTTATGGGTGCTTGAACTGTTTAGGTCACAGCTCTTGGTACTTTGCTCTTACTGATCTACTGGTTAATATTTAAATTGCGGACCAATAATTGCGGGCAGCAATTCGAAAGTTTTCAAAAAAAAATTTATAATCCAAGAAATATATTGAAAAGAAGTATAAACCCATTAATATAAGGAGAAAAGATAAACAGAGTCATACAAATCATAAATATCTTTACACAAAGGATGCTCCTAAAAGATGAAACTTTAGAAAAGATGTCTCATTAAAATCTTATTAAAATCATTCAATTTAGAAGTTATGTAACGGTTTTAGGACTGCAATTACGGCCGAATCAACATTTCTTTGTGACATAGCCGCAATCATAACCGCGACCGCAATTTAACAAACTTGTTGCACATATGGAAAATACAAGAAGTTGCTGATCTTCTTTTGTTGGTCCCTTACAGTTTCATGCATAAATTATTCAAGTGTATAGGGGGTTTGGTGTGGGTGGCGGATTATATGGTGTTTGGCCTTGTCTTTCTCTTGTCAACTTGTTATTGTTTACATGGTCAAATATGTTTAAAATATGTTCGAAATATAACTATTCATATTCATGTGACATTTACTTAACAGTATAAATTTTTGGAATATATATGATTGGATTTAAGAAATGTTGGTGTTGTTTTTACTCAACATGTGCTCCTCCCTCCGTTCCATAAATATTGTTGTTTAAGATTGTGACACAAACAGTAAGAATGTAAGATAATAATTATTGATAATATAGTGTTACTAAAGTACTCTTATTTAATCTTACCAGTTCCATGTGCTATTATTAAATTATACGTAAAGAGAGAAGATTAATGTAGTTGATAGAGAAGAGTTGTAATTGATTAATATTTTTTTTTCAAAAATGAAAGATATATATAAATATAAAGTTGAGAATTAACCCCTTTCAACATAGGTATAGTGACCTAAAACTCAGCCGCTACAACAAAAAATCCCTCCCAATGACCTCTTAAAAAACCCCCACAAAGATGCTTTAAAGTCAAACCAAAACCCTTGCATCTGCAAAACTGGGACATCTATTTGAAGTCGAAAAAACAGTGACAAGAACAAATCCTATCAGCCGCATGACACCCGCAAAACGGAGACTCAGCCGCGCAAAACAAAAGACCCAACACCCAAAACCCACAATAACGGTATAGAGCTGAGATACAAAACCTTAAAGAAAGCAAAAACGAACAAGACAAAAAGCCGAACAGATAACCAACACACAACATTGCCCACAACGACATCAAACCATCGGTCCTGCAGCACCATCCGCCGAGGAGAAGACGTTGAGGCCGGAAGGGGACCATAGCCTCAATACCCATCAAACCATCGATCCTGCATCAGCATCTGCCAAAGAGAAGTCATTGAGGCCGGAAGGTGACCGTAGCCTCAACAACCATCACTGAGACGAGAAACAACACCAGGAATCATAACCGCACCGCATCCAACGTCTAACAATCAACACCATAGCCTCGTCCTCAAACACCCAAACCTGAATCAACATCCGCAGAAGAAAACCCCAACCACCATAAAAAACCCACCAGACATGCCAGCCACAGATTTGATCACAGCATGAAGAAAGAAGCTCCAGAGCACCACCGATTAAAGGGCTTCAGGCGATCATGTACGACAGTACGAGCATCCTGATTGATTAATATAAAAGGTGATAAGTGAGATAAAATTTATTAAATTAAGGTATAGGTGGAAAATTAGCAAAAAAATCAATTGACTTTGTAAAACAATAAACATTTTGGAACATTGAAAGAATGCTAAAATGAAGGGAGTATTATTTGGTCAGGTAGGTTGAGACCTGAGACTAACCAGCAGTTTAACTGTTATGTTTCAATCAAGGTTGTTTAGAGTGTTCTTAGTGTTTGTTCATTCATTGTTTTGTTCTGACTTTTAGAAGTTTAAATCCGATGTTAGCTTTCTACTTTATGTTGTATTAGAAAATTTATCTGAGTTTGTTCATTTTGCACTTTGACTTTATTATAAAAAATTAAAAATAGATAAATTGTGGACGATACTGTCCGTTTTGGAAATAATTACCAACGGCTTTTTCATTAATTTCTCAATGGCTACAATGGTTGGTAAGTTATCGATGATCAATGTCCTCCGTAATTTTAATATATTATATTGAATGAATTTTTTTTTCTTGTGAATGATACGTTAGTTAACCAATATGATCTTAGATGTATGATAATATGGAAACCACTTCCTAAAATGTGATCAAATCCATTTGTACAGAATATAAATCTTGACAAATCAATCTATCAAAAATGTGAAAAAAGTCTCATGCTCTACTTAACTTTCATTATCATTAGATGCATCATTCCATAAGTCAAGGGTGAAGCATTTCATGATGAATGAAAGGTAATTGAAACGTGCAACTTTTTTTAAATACAAGATGTCAAGATTTGTGTTTCCGCAAACATATTTGACACCATTCGAATACTTACCGAGGGATTTGTGGTCATCGATAATAGGTCTTCTGTAAATGACTTATTTCTTGTATTGGCATTGACACGAAGTTTATACTAAAAAAATGCAATATGCATAGAACAAGAGTAAAAAAGCGAAAAAAGATCGAAGAATTACCAAAATCGAAGACAGATCAAAGTCTTGGAGTAGAAAATTGCTCGTGCGCCCTGAAACAATGACTGACTACAATTTCCAAAAAGAGATACTTAGAAAATATGGAAAAAGTTGAAGGAGAAATGAAGCTCAATCTCCAAATTTAAAGAATGTAAATCGGGCGTAAAGACAACTTGCTTCCCAAGCGAAGGCAAAAATGGACATTTTGTCCTTGCGGCTAATCGTTACGTGTTAATTGAGAATTCAAGTGTGAGTAAAAAGTCTCACATTGGATGATTAGAGGAATGATGAACACTTTATAAGTGAGATAACCCATACATATAATGTCTTAAGGTTTTGGGTGAAAGATGTGGTGTCCAATCCACTTGTGTTTTGCTCATGTTAGCCCAATGTGGATGATCCCCCAGAGTTTTAAGCCTCTTGCGGCCCAACAGTGTTATCAGAGCCGATGGTTAGTGCGACCATGATGAAGACTCCTTGTGTTGAAATCCTTCCTAGTAATGGTGGCTATGCAGCGTGTCCTGTTGATGTTGATCCAACAGCGATGCAAGTAATTAGAGGCTTCCGCTTGAGATGGAATCACACTTGAGGGGGAGATTGTTAATTGAGAATTCAAGTGTGAGTAAGAAGTCTCACATTGGATGATTAGATAAGTGAGATGACTCATACACTTAATGGCTTAAGGTTTTAGGTGAAAGATGTGGTGTCCAATCCACTTGTGGTGTGCTCTTGTTAGCCCAATGTGATGATTCCATGGTTTATCCTCTTGCGGCCCAACATTACGCTACCTTTGAAAAGACGCGCCAAATCAATCTTCGCTAATCGTGTTAGGAAATAACACATCTGAAGAAATAAAATAAACCAGGAGCACAATCAACAACACAAGAATATAACGTGGAAACTTCAAAATCGGGGAAAAAACCACGGCCGTTGTCAAAACCGACAACTAGAGAATAAACACTATGTGAAAATTGTTACAACACATAAACTTCACTCTCAACCAACCCATGCCCTCAGTACACCCACACTCTCCAAAGTAATATTTGAACTACATCTCACAATACTCTAAAACAAGAGCATAAGAGAAAAAGAAAACAAAGTGTATGAGTCATCTCACTTAAAAAGAAAATGAGCGATCGGGGCCCCCGTGTTTAAACGTAACGGTCAGGCACCCCAACGTTTCAAAAACGTGCGTTCCAAGTCCTTATGTTAAGTGCCGTTAGTTTCACCAAACAGAGCCAGTGACGTGGATTTTCTTTTTCATTTTAACACTATCTTTTTTACCCCAAAATTTCCCCCCAATTCACAAACAAGATTCTCCCCAATTTTTACCCTAATTTCATCTTAATTTAGCAAGAGAAGAGAGATTGAGAGGATATTGTTGGTGCGGCTTCAACCCCTGAAGTTCTTGGGTTTCTTCGAGCTTCGAATCCAACGGTGCTCAGCCAAAGATGGTGCGCGTGGCATGGAGAGGGAGAGGTCGTGGACGGGGAGGATCTTCTGTCGCAGGGAATCCAAGGCAAACGCTCCCTGTAGCTCCTGTTGTGGTCCACCAAGTCACTCCTCCGAGGTACCTTTATGGCATTTTCTCTGTCGTTTTCTACATAGAATATGTTGGTGGTGTTAATTTATTGAAGGTCTTTACTGTGGTTGTTGGATTCTAGGTACTTACCTGTAAATATTTTTCATGGAGGGAAGTTTGTGACTCACCCTAGGTCTGAATATATTGATGGGGAATGTGTGAAGCTCGAAAAATGTGATATTGATACCCTAAACTCAATTGGGTTGAACAATATTGCCAAGGATCTAGGTTATAGCTCATTTAAAGTCTGGTACCTTCAACCTGGGTTTGGGCTTCAAAATGGTTTGAGACTCTTTGTAGATGATGCAGATGTGTTGAGGTTCTTCAAAGAGCACAGTGGGAGTGATATTGTCAATTTCTACATTGAGAAACTCACTGATGTTCCTAGATCTTTAGATAACCTGGTAATTGATGATGATGTGGTGTATGATGAGGTTGAGATAGTTTCTTGCTCTGTTGCTCAACCTAGTCATCTTGAGCCTGAATCTGAACCAATATCTCATGCCCCACCTGAACCTGAACCTCAAAGTGAACCTGAAGCTGTGCTAGCTGAACCTCAAATTGATGTTGAACCTGTGTTAGCTGAACCTCAAATTGATGTTGAACTTGTGCTAGCTGAACCTGAAGCTGAACATGTGCCAGTTGATGCTGAACCTGTGTTAGCTGAACCTTGATAAGTGTCATATTTACCATGTTTTACATTATATTCTAGGCACTTATTTATTTTAATAATGAGAAATTTCTTATAAGTAACTCTCTTTTAAGTTGATTATGCAGAAAATGATTCCAATCTCAATTTGAGTTGTAGGTTGAAGAGTATTTGAGAAAGTGCATGATTTGGATGAAAGAAAGCTTGTAAATGAAGAAATACACTTAGCCTTGAAGAATCCCACTCAAGAACTTTAAAAAACCACAAGAAAATCAAGCTTGTTGTTCCAATCATGCTTAGCATGTGTTCCAGGGTGCTAAGCATCATCTGGCAATGAAGACTCCTTCAGCATGAAGTAACAGGATGCTAAGCGTTTAAAGTGGAGTGCTTAGCATCATCTGGCGGTGGAGAATCCTTCATAATGAAGAAACAGGGCGCTAAGCACCAAAAGTGGAGTGCTAAGCACCCTGTAACAGATCTGCAATGCTATAAAACTCAAAGTTCAGCACAGAAACAGGGAGAACGAGAAAGAGGACAAAAAACTCGAGAAAAGGAAGAGGGATAGAGAGATTGGGAGCTTTGTTACCTTCCGTCGAGCTGGGAACACTCCGACGATGGCAAATATCATCCATTTCTTCTCTTTAACTCTTGTAAGCGTGAAAGCTTCCATGGAAATGGATAGCTAAACCCTTTTTGTGTTGGGATTGGATGTAATCTTTTGATTTCTATGTATTCATCTTGATTCTCATATATGAATTCATGTTTTATGTGATGATTTCAATGGGTTATCTTGCTCTTAATGCTAGTTTTAGATTGATCAACTAGAGCTTGATAATTGATTTGATTGCTTAGTGGAAACTTTGTTCTTGAATCTGAAATAGATAAACCCATCTCTTGAATCTAAGTTCTAGGAATAGAGTTAGTTCAAGAGTCAAAGAACACCTAATTTTAATGCTTATTGCTTTCTAATTTATTCAAGGAATTGATGGTTAGGAAGTGATTTGATAATCTTTGTCATTAGGGAACTATGATGAAGTTAGGAAATGGTGTGATGAAATCAATCATAAATCATGGTTTGCATATGAAATCATATAATACAGCGAAGTTGATTGATGAAACCCGATCCCAACCATTTTCTCAACTTGTTTACAATCCTTTTTACTATTGTTTGTTGTGTTTTTCCATATTGATCGGTAATCAAAACAACCCACAATCAACATTTAATCCATTGTTCAAGTAACTCAACTAGAGAACGACGCTGTATTTTCAATTCCATGAGGACGATAAAAACCCTTGTTGTACTACAATCGAATTTTGAGGGATTTGAAAGTGGTTCGGTAAAAATCCTTTCAACAAACCTGAATGTGAAAATCCATCAAGTGAAGATGAAGATTACCCTGGTAATTCAGATGATGAGGATGACAATGAAGTTAGCCTTGATGACAGTGATTATGAAGAAGGCTATAACTGGAGTCCAGTTCTTCCTGTGAATTACAAAGCTCCTCCTGCTGTTTGCCCAAGCAAAACTGTTCTTTATTTTGAAGATGAGAATGAGAGTTCTGAAGACCTAGAAAGTCCATATGACAGTGATGAGGATTGTGAGAAGCTAAGAAGGAGGAAATTTCCAAAATTCAAGGTAGGGATAATGGTTTTGTGATCAAATTTGAGGTGGGCCATGTATTTACTAATCCAAATTTGTTTAGAAAAGCTGTGAGAGACTATATCCTGCAAAATAAGAAGGATATTGTGTTTAAAAAAATGAACCTAAGAGGATTGTAATCAAATGTCAGGAAGGGTGTCCATTTTATTTGAGGGCTTCCAATTGTCACATTAAAGGATGAGCACACATGCTACTTGAGTAATAAAAACAGACAAGCAAGGCCTTCCTTTGTTGCTAAGAAATTTGTTCCCATTCTAAGGCATACCCCTCACATGAGATTAAAAGCATTGGGTGAGGAAGCTAGAAATAAGTGGGGTGTGAGACTAAGTAGGTTTCAGTTATCTAGAGCTAGAGTCAAGGCTCTGAAGATGATTGAAGGGGCAACCTTAGAGCAATACAAGCATCTCAGAAGTTATGGTGAAGAATTGAGAAGAAGTAATCCAGGGAGCACAGTGGTGATCAAAACCATGGCAGGGGCTGGTGTAGCTGTATTTGAGAGGATATATGTATGTCTAACTGCATGTAAAAGAGCTTTTGCCACCACATGTAGACCTCTAATTGGTTTAGATGGATGTTTTCTCAAAGGTGTTTATGGTGGGCAACTCTTAACTACAGTTGGAAAGGATGGTAACAATCAGATGTATCCTATAGCTTATGCAGTTGTGGAGGCAGAGACAAAAGACTCTTGGGACTGGTTTCTGGATTTGTTACTGTTTGACTTAAACAGTATTCAGAACAAGAGATGGTGCTTCATCTCTAATCAACAGAAGGTGCTTATTTTACCATATTTAAATTTTATTATCCCTACTGTTATTGTTATTCCTTACTGTTATTGTTAAGTCTTACTGTTTCTTGATTGATTGTTTTTTAAGGGACTTGTTCCTACACTAGCAGAAATGGATGAGAATGTTGATCACAGATTCTGTGTTAAACATCCGTATGCAAACTTCAGGAAGAAATACCCGGGGGATGAAATGAAATGAGCACTGTGGAATGCTGCAAGGGCATGTACTGTCACATGGTGGGAAAATGCCATGCTCAAAATCAAAGAATTGAATGAGGATGCTTGGAATGACCTAAAGCAGGTCTCTATGAAACAATGGAGCATAGCTGACTATAACACATACCCTGTATGTGACTTGCATGTTAATAACATGTGCGAAGCCTTCAACAGAGCAATCCTAGAGTATAGGGATAAACCTATAATCAACCTACTCGAAGGATTAAAGTTCTATCTCATAAATAGGATTGTGAAGCAAAGAGATGTGGTTCTTAGGTACCAGGGAGAGCTATGTACATCCATTCATAAGAAGTTAGAGGTGTCTAAGAGAGACTCTGCTGCCTGGCTTCCAGTGAATGTTGGTGATCAAAACAATGCTTTGTTTGAGGTGACAAATGACACATGGAAGTATGCTGTGAACTTGGCTGCAAAGACTTGTGCATGCAGAAGGTGAGACCTAACTGACATCCCTTGCTGCCATGTTGTTGCCTGCTCATGGTATAACAACACTAGGCCTGAGGAATATGTTGACTCCTATTACTGGTATATGCATTCATTTTGCTGCCATGTTGTTTTGCAATTTGTACTTGGAGATGCATACATTTTGTCTTGTCTAATCTGAGAATACATTCATATGTAGGAAAAGTACATTTTTTAGGACATATGAGAATATCATATTGTCATGCAATGGTCCTGACTTGTGGCCTAGCCCAGGGGACAATGTCTTGCCAATTGTACCACCACAAATAAGAAGGGCACCAGCAAGGCCAAAGAAAAAAAGGGTCAAGGCAGCTGAGGAGCCAAGAGATCCACATAAGCTTAGTAGAATTCAATCCACAATATTATGTGGAAACTATAGAAGGTCAGGCCACAACATCAGATCATGCAGGGCTAAAACAGCTGCTGATATTGTTATTCCACCAGGAGGGAATAAGGTAATCTTTGGTTCAGTCTTTCATCTTTAGTTCATTCATCTTGTTAATCTATTTAACCTTGATTTGCATGTTCACAGAAAAGCAAGAAGAAAACTAATGGGGCAAGTGGCAGTGGAACTGCTCCGGGAGCACAAGAAGGACAACCTCAGCAAGGACCAAATCAAGCATCACCTCAGCCACCAAACCAAGGAGAATCTCAGCCACCAAACCAAGGAGGAAATAAGGTAATGGATTTATCTTGGTGCACTTTATTTAACATTGGTTTAATTTTATTCAATGTTTTGAACCTTGGTGGTTGCATGTTCACAGAAAAATAAGAAGAAAAGTAAGGGGGCAAGTGGCAGTGGAACTCAGGGAGCAAATGAAGGAGGATCTCAGCCACCAAATCAGCCACCAACTCAGGGTTCTGTGTTCAATGATGGTGTATTGAGTAACCAAAGATCATCACAAGCAGGAAGTGCAATAACTGAGGGTGGAAATGAAGGGGAAACTGGAGCATTAAGGACCAGAAAGAGGACAAGAACATCATTGGCTGCTGTGGGAACTCAATTAAGTCTGACTTCAAGAGCATCATTTGTCTAAGAACCTATTTTTTTGTCTAAGAACTTGCAATTTATTTTGTAGTTTGAACCTATGTGTATTGACTGAGAAGTTACTCATGTTGCGACAATGTCTAAGAACCTGTGTGATGTTTTGAACCTATGTGATGTTCTGAACCTATGTGATGTTCTAAACCTATTTTGTTGTGTTGTATTGAATGATGAGTTAAGTCAGGTTGATGTTATAATTGTTGTAATGTCTAGTTTGTGTTCAATTGTCCTGATGTCTTAATTGTGACATATTGCATTATGTGAAAGGAGAAAGAAAGGAAAGCAAAGCAGGGATAGATAACATCATAACATTAGATGGCAAACAACCTTTCTCATTGCATTAGAAAATGGACCCATAAAACATAACATATTCTTTCTCATTCTCCTTACATTTCATCATTCTCTTTCATTCCTAGCCTATGTCCTATAAATTTTCACCAACAACATTACAATGACAAGCAACAAAGCTGCACAAAGTCCTCACCCAATTACACAACACCTAGTCAAATACATCTCATTCTTCTTATGCACTTCAATCTTGCGGATTAGGCCAGAAATAACCTTCATTTCACATGCATTGCCTTCCCCATCATACCACTGAAAAAATCCGCACATCCTCCTCCCATAAACCTGAAAATTAAACCCAGTGAACCAAACTCAGCGAATAAAATGGAAGATGTGAAGAAAATGACAGTGAAGAAAATGTCAGTGAAGAAATTGACACTGGAATTCTTAGTCTACTCACATGATATTTGCCACAACCATATAATCGACGCCCAGCATTATCACCCACCCAACATGTAACCAGCTTCGACTCGACACCACAATCACAGTACCTTGTTCGAACAGAGCCATGGGTGTTGGAGCTTCCACTTGCACTTGACATTTGAATCGAACGAGCTTCTTCTTCGTTTCTTACTCTTCGCGCTTCTTGTCCCCTTCTCTTCGAGCTTCTTCTTCTTCCTTTCTCTTTCTTCTTCTTCTTCTTCCTTTCTCTTTCTTAAATTAGGTTAAAATTGGGGGGGGGGGAATCGTGTTTCTGATTTGGAGGGGGGAAATGATTTTGGGAAAAAAATGTTAAATGAAAATAAAAAGTCACGTCAACTAATGAAAGTGGCTCTGTTTAGTCAAACTAACGACACTTAACAGAAGGACTTGAAACACACGTTTTTGAAACGTTCAGGTGCCTGACCGCTACGTTTAAACACGGGGGTCCTCGATCGCTCATTTTTGAAAGATCAGGGGCCCAAAATAAAATTAAGCCAAATATTTATTTCCCTTTAGTCTAGAGTGCTCTTCAGTGCCCAAATTAGAAAGAAAGAAATCACTTGAGGAATGAGCATCTCAAATCATTGTAAACATATCAGACTCAAGTTCAAGTTCGATGTTCCCTTACACTAACATTAGAGTATAACTTCAAAATTATATTTCAATCAACTTGAAGGGATTAAATGCTAGTACTGTACTATAACAAATAATTTTCCCACCATACTAAGGATACCGACTTCCTTTAGAAGTATTCGAGAATTATCATTGCAAACCAATTTTTAGACACTTCAATAATAATAACACCTTATATATTTAACACTGAATCCTCCACAGCATCTCTATCGAACCTCCCTCAACATCCTTTTAGCCACTGATATGTGTATCAAGTGGTTGAGATGATTGCGATTGAATCCTTAAAAAACCAATAAATTTATTTAAATACTACCTAGTTATTTATAGCAACAATGATATATACACACCTCATTTTCTAAACACTTCATTTCCACACATTTTTTATTTTCTCTCTCTTACTTTTTCTTTTCTTTCTATCTTTCTCCTCATCCACCTCTCTCTACCTCATATTAGAGGTGTGAACATAAGATTATCCTATTTATAGTGCTTGGACCCTCGTTCAGTGTAGCTTTATATACACTTTATTCTTCTTAATTATCTCTTATTTCGTATCCCATTTTATTATTTATACAATGTTTAAATTCACGTTTAAATCTTCTAACTTTTGTCTCTTATCTCTTCTTATTTATCTATAGATGTGAGTACTGAGTATACTAGCCATGTGAAGATATAATTTTTCAAAATCACAAAAAATTTACTTATCGTTATTAAAAAATAAAGTATTATTGGACCTCACAAGCGGCGCCTTGCATTTCCTTTTTTGATTTTTTGTTTGTCCCTGGTAGCACCCTTTCTGATGGGCTCACTACTCCAGCTCTCTCTAGGCTCAAGAGAACAGTAACAAGGCCCAAGTGGTGGAACCATTACATAGTTCCAGAATAATAGATTTAAAAGAGAGCATAGGATTATGACAAGTGTAAGGCCAGTAGTAGCCATAGTAAACACTCATATATGAGCTGTAATAGAGATTCCAAAAATCAATGAATATTCTCAAGTTTATCTTCTTTCTTGCTTAGCATTTATTTATCTGATAGGGTTTTAGTAGAATAGAACAGTAAATTGTAGAATTAGCCACCATTTTGGTGCTTTCATCTTGCTCCTCATGCCTCCTACTGACTCTTCACTTTCCCCTGAGGTGTTGGCTGCCATTGATGGCAAGCTAGCTTCTATTGCATCTTCTCTCCAACCTGATATGAAGACAGCAATGGATGGGTTATTTGAAAGGGTTTCCCAGCTCAACATTCATCAACCCCAACCACCACCACCACCACCACCACCCCCTCCCCCTACTTCACCCTTTCTCACAACCTCCACTCACGCCATTTTGCAGCAACCACCACCACCACATTTCCCTCAACCACAAACCCTACCATTTCCCCACACACAACCCCTTCCCTTCCCACACCCGCAACCTCATTTCTCATCCTTCTCACATTCTTCTCCTACCTTCACCACCCCCACGCCAGTGGGTTTCATTCCCCCTCCTACTGGGTTTAACGCCCCCCCACAAACCAACCCACAAACCCTTCCCAAAAGCCTTAAACTACAACTTACCTCTTTTGATGGTTCAAACCCTTTGGAATGACTTTTCCATGCTGAACAGTTTTTTCAGCTTCATCAAACACCTCCAGCACAACGTTTGGAGTTGGTTTCTTTCTATATGCACGGAGATGCTCTTAGTCGGTACCGTTGGATGCACAACAATTACCAACTCTCATCTTGGGAAGCTTTTACTCGTGCTTTGGCTGTCCGTTTAGGCCCTTCTTCTTATGAGAATCACCAACAAGAGCTCTTCAAGCTCCAGCAAACTTCAACCGTGGCTGATTACCAAACCAGATTCGAGCGGATCTCCAATCAGGTTGTTGGGTTGTCACCGGAAGCTGTGTTGGACTGCTTCGTATCCGGTTTGTCACCTGCAATCAAAAGGGAATTAGCAATACTCAAACCTTATTCGGTTTCACAGGCTATTGGCATAGCAAAGCAAATAGAAGCAAAAATAAATGAGTCAAAGGGTTTTCCACAGCGGGTTTATCGTCCAAACCCTTCCACATTTACCCATTCTCCAACCCCACACGTGCCCACAACACCCCCCATTCGACCTCAAGCTTCCTCCTCTCAACCACCCAGACCCACGACCCCTTCCACTCTCCCTATTAAACGGCTCAACGCTACCCAAATGCAAGAGCGTCGAGCTTTGGGTCTTTGCTTCAATTGTGATGAGAAGTACACCTTCGGTCTCAAGTGCCAACCCCGATTATTCTTACTCATGGGTGATGATACCCCCGAGGGTCAAGATGTCATTGATTCTTCTACTGTAGAATCCGTGTCTATTGTGGAGGAGCCGGTTCCCGAGGAAGCAGTGCATTTTCAGCTCTCTGATCAGGCCTTAAAGGGTGAGCCTTCCCCCAAAACTTTCAAATTCATGGCCACGGTCAAGGGCCAACCTGTTGTGATTTTGATTGATACGGGTAGCTCCAACAATTTTGTTCCCCCTCACACGGTGTCCTACTTGTGTTTGCCAGTAATTCCCATCCCCACATTTCCGGTGATGGTTGGCAACGACGCACACTTATCTTGCTCGGGTTATTGCCCACAAACAGATGTATCATTTTCTGGGCATACTTTCCACATTCCTTTCTATGTGATGGACCTCCATGGGGCAGATTTGGTGCTCGGCTTGGATTGGCTAAAAACCCTGGGTAAGGTCATTTATGATTACAGTATTCCTTCCATGTCATTTCAAGTTAATGGTTCCACTTGCACCATCCAAGGAGAGGCCCTAAACCCTCCTTCCCATGCCTCATTCCACCACATCCAACGCCTACTACACACAAATTCCATTGCTGAATTTCACACTATCACCTTCATTACACCACCCACGACCCCATCCCTTCCCCAATTTTTATCCATAGATAACCTAAACACTTCCCCACCTGAATTTGATTCTTCCCTATGGGAGCTTCTCCAACGCTATGACATTGTTTTCTCCACTCCCCACGGCCTACGCCCAATACGCTCCTATGACCACCACATCACCCTTCTCCCTAATTCCCCGCCGGTGAACGTAAGGCCTTACCGGTACCCACATTCCCAAAAGGAAGCCATGACAACTATCCTTACCGACATGTTGCAAGAAGGCATAGTTGTGCCTAGCACAAGTCCTTATTCTTCACCGGTGCTTCTTATTAAAAAGAAGGATGGCTCTTGGCGTTTTTGTGTGGATTTCCGGAGCCTCAACTCCATTACTATTAAGGATCGGCTTCCAATACCAACAATTGACGAATTGTTGGATGAACTTGGTGGTGCCACACACTTCTCAAAGCTGGATCTTCGCTCGGGCTTTCACCAAATAAGATTGGCCTCCGAAGACACCCACAAGACAGCTTTTCGTACTGTTGATGGGCATTACGAGTTCTTAGTGATGCCTTTCGGCCTCACCAACGCACCATCAACCTTCCAAGCGGCCATGAATGACCTCTTGCGACCCTTCTTACGCCGCTTTGTCCTTGTGTTCTTCGATGATATTCTAATTTACAGCCCCTCCTTCTCATCACACTTGGAACACCTTAGGGCAGTTTTGGCCGTGCTCCTTGACCACCAATTTTATGCCAAGTTGTCAAAATGCATTTTTGGGGTGACATCGGTGAATTATTTGGGTCACATCATTTCAGCCTCAGGTGTAGAACCTGACCCTTCCAAGGTGCAAGCGATAGTGGATTGGCCAGCCCCTAAAAACCTCACGGAATTGCGTGGTTTCTTGGGACTAACTGGTTTTTATTGCCGATTCATCAAGAACTACGCTGCACAAGCTTCACATCTTACTGATCTGTTAAAGCAAGGGTACACCGACAAGCATACCTTGCTGCCATGGACTCCTTCGGCTGCTGCCTCCTTCCAGAAATTGAAGGATTTAATTGCTTCAGCTCCTGTTTTGGTGCTGCCAGATTTCTCATCAGTGTTTGATATTGAGACGGATGCATCCGGAGTTGTAGTGGGTGTCGTGCTCTCCCAAAAGGGTCATCCCATATCGTTTTTCAGCAAGAAATTGACCCTGCAAATGCAACATCAGTCCACTTACGTGCGAGAGATGTATGCGGTAACCGAAGCAGTAAAAAAGTGGCGCCAATATCTGATCGGACACAAGTTCCGTATTTTCACAGATCAACAAAGTCTCAAACATTTGATGACTCAAAGGTTTCAGACTCCAGATCAAATCAAATGGGCAACCAAGCTTCTGGGTTTTGACTATGAGATATTTTACAAACCTGGGGCGGAAAATAGAGTTGCTGATGCTTTATCTCGCCGCCATTTTTCTGAGATACCACTACTGGCTGCCATTTCCTCACCAGTCCCGGATATCATATCTCAGCTCCGCAAGTATTACACCACTCCTGAGGGTACTCAGCTCATTGTGGACAAGTCTTCTCTCCAACATTTCAGTATCAATCATGGTATTCTTTATTTCATGGGGGGGTTATTTATGCCTGACCAAGAAAACTGGCGTGCCGCCATCATCTCCGAATACCATGATACACCAACAGCAGGTCATTCCGGTTTGAAACCAACCTTGGCCAGAATAATGTCATCCTTCAATTGGCCTGGAATTCATTCAGACACAAAGGCTTTCATTCAAAGGTGTCTTCCATGTCAATACAACAAATATGTTCCAGCAAAGAAAGGAGGGTTGTTACAGCCTTTGCCTACACCGGCACAAATTTGGGAAGACATTTCAATGGACTTTATCACAGGGCTCCCTCCATCTCATGGGCACACGGTGGCCTGGGTCATTGTTGATCGGTTGTCCAAATATGCTCACTTTGTCGCTCTACCCACCAACTTCACAGCAACTTCTCTGGCTAACCGGTTCTCCAGCGAAATCTATCGCCTCCACGGCATACCACGCTCCATAGTCTCTGACCGCGACAAAATTTTTCTAAGTCACTTCTGGCGTGATTTGTTTCGCGTGTACGGCACCAAACTGCGATTCAGCACCGCATATCACCCAGAGACTGACGGGCAAACTGAGGTAGTAAACCGTGGGCTCGAAACTTATCTCTGTTGCTTTGCCGGTGAGCAACCTCGATCGTGGTTCAAGTTCTTACACCTTGCAGAGCTGTGGTACAATACTAGTTACCATTCTTCTGCAGGAATGACTCCGTTTCAAGCGGTATACGGTCGACCCCCACCGTCTCTCATAGCTTACGTCCCTGGTAGCTCTGCCATTCAGTCCTTGGACGAGTCCTTGCAACAGCGAACACAAATATTAGAGTCCTTGAAGGCCAACCTCCACAGAGCTCAAGCGAGGATGAAATTACAAAAAGACAAGGGAAGGAGAGAAATTACCTTTGAGGTTGATGCCTGGGTCCTTCTCCGTCTTCAGCCTTACCGTCAACACAGCCTTGCCCTCCGCCTGAGCAACAAGCTAGCCAAGCGGTTCTATGGCCCTTTCCGCGTGCTCCGCCGCATCGGACCTGTCGCCTACGAGCTGGAATTGCCTCCAACAAGCCGCTTGCACAATGTCTTCCATGTCTCCCTGTTAAAGGCTTTCCATGGAGACCCATCAGCACACTTTGCCCCTCTTCCCCCACTGGCTCGAGACATACTCGTTGAAGTACCAGCCGCTGTCGCCTTGCCACCGCCCCTAGAGGTGCCTTCCCCATCGCGCTCGCCGCCCACCACCACAGTGACACTCCCCGAGGCTATGCTCCCACCGCCTGTGGACCATCACGTCGGATTTGAAGTTGAGTTAGGAGAGGACGGTGCTCTCTCTACGCTACCAGCACAAAAGGAAAGGAAAGGTGTTATTCAATCTAAAGGGAAGGCAATTATGATGGCACATGAAGACTCTGACGTTGAGACCAGCTTTAAAAGCCCTTGTCTCATTCAATCAGACACACCTTCCCAGCAATCCACCCCCACGCGCGCGCCAATTCCAAACCCCTCTAGCTCACCCGCGCGTGCCTGCCAAACTCCAACGACTCCACTTAGTCCCCTGGTCAAAGACACTACTCAGCATAGGGCTCTTCCCCAAGCCACGTTGGAGTCCTCTCGACCACCCCTTTTACCCCACGTGATTTCACCAAGACTTGAGGACAAGTCTCCTCTTGAGGATCAAGGGATTGGTAGCACCCTTTCTGATGGGCTCACTACTCCAGCTCTCTCTAGGCCCAAGAGAACAGTAACAAGGGAGAGCCTAGGATTATGACAAGTGTAAGGCCAGTAGTAGCCATAGTAAACACTCATATATGAGCTGTAATAGAGATTCCAAAAATCAATGAATATTCTCAAGTTTATCTTCTTTCTTGCTTAGCATTTATTTCTCTGCTAGGGTTTTAGTAGAATAGAATAATAAATTGTAGAATTAGCCACCAGTCCCTTATTCAATTCATTTCTTGATTGCTATTATTTTGAAATTGTGATTGTATCGTTTATAGCTAGGCTAATCTATTGTTGAAGGCCACAACAAGAAGAGGGGAAGGATGGAGGAGGTGACCGTTTGGAAAATCGAGTGGGCTTGTGAGGGCAGGAAATTAAGTTCCTTTTATTTGGTATGTTGGTCCGACCGAATTAAAGTGTACTCTGGTGGTTGAGGTTGTCGTCGATGTTGCAGGAGTTGGCCATGATGTCATTCCGTTCATTGTGAAGACAATGAATTTTGTTTTTCTGATCTCATTGTTTGATATGCTCGTCCAACCGAATAAAAGTGTGCGTGTGGTCCTACAGTGCTTCGCTGCTGCCGTATGGGTTAGCTATAATGTCTTTGTTGTGGCGCCTAAAACAATGTTGCGTTATTGATTGAAGATCAAAATTCTGATTGCGTTTTTGCGATTCTGGTTGATTTCAAGTTGTTGGACGTTGCATTGGTTAATCAAAATTGATCGGTTTTTGCGTTCTTTTTGTTTGTTTTCATTGGCAGGATCATTATCCTACTCGTTTTGTACTTAATCCTTCATCAAGAAGATTTGTAACTCGACTCCCCTTGAATTTCATACAACTTTTGTTTTTTTAAAAAAATAAAGAGTTATCATTTGTAAACATCGTGCAAACATCTCATATTAACCACTTCTCCGATGTCATTTTAAGGTATTAAAAGTTAAAAATTTATGACTTTTAACCTAAAGTATAAGTAAAAAGAAACATTAAACAATCAACACTAGAATAAGAAAATTTAAAATGACTTGCAACTTGTAAACTAGGCAAAGATGACATCATTATACATGAAATCTAGTGGTATGTGGTATGGAAGAAATATCTCCTTGATAAATCCCACATTTTTCTTAATCTACTCTTTTCTTAACATGTCATATTATATTTTTTTGATGGATAAAAATTTGGATGCGTTCAGCTTCAATAACGCCTATGGGTCAGAGCATGCTTCCGAAATCAAATAAATGCTTCCGGAATCAAATGTCGCTTATAAAAGTACTGAGAGATAATCACCCATCAACATCTTACTCACATCAACAATTGGAATGGAATACACAACTATATGAGTTATTCTTACCAACCGATCCCATATAAGTTGATATCGACATATAACAGTACATTTTTCACCAAAAATATATCTGATTTAATACTTCTCAATCTTTTATTCGTTTCTCACGTTGTGTTTGTCTACCCAAGATTTTCTAAAAACCAATAAAAATATGTTAAGTGTCGTCTGGTGACAAGAGTGAGTCTCTGTACATATATATTTAAAATAAGCAACTTCGTTCTTGTTCTGCGAGATTGATTGAATGAATGGCTCACTCATCTCATCATCATCATCATCTTCTTCTTAACCATTTGACCATTTATCTTTCCCAATCAATCCCTTCTTCTTCTTCTTTGTGATCTTCAGTGTTCATCAGAACAGAGCAAAACAGAGCCAATGAAGATCCAGTGCGATGTTTGCAGCAAAGACGAGGCTTCAGTATTCTGCACCGCCGACGAAGCCGCCCTCTGTGATGGCTGCGACCACCGTGTCCACCATGCCAACAAACTCGCCTCTAAGCACCAACGCTTCTCTCTTCACACCCCTTCTTCAAAGCAACACCCTCTCTGTGATATTTGCCAGGTATTTCATCAATACCCATGATCGCATCTTTGTCTGTTTATCTATCTATGTATAGTTGCACATGAGGTGTCTGTTTGAGCTGTTTTTCTTCTTGTAGGAGAGAAAAGCTTTCATGTTCTGTCAGCAAGACAGAGCGATTCTGTGCAAAGAGTGTGACATGTCGATTCACTCTGTCAATGAGCATACCCAGAAGCATGATCGGTTCCTTCTCACTGGTGTGAAGCTCTCTGCTACTCCTAAGCTTTATTCTTCTGCTTCTACTGCTTCAACACCCTCCAAGACCAAATCTGGTTTAACCAATTCCTCTGATGCTAAGTCAAAACCTTCCTTTTCTTCTTGTTCTAAATCTAACCTTTCACATCAAGGTTTGATTGCAAAGACAGTTCCTTCAGTAGAATCAGTACTACCCCATACTACTACCATCAATAAAGTTGGAGGAAGCTTGGTAACCATGGCAGGAACAGGTTCCACTAGCAGCATATCTGAGTACTTGATAGAGACACTCCCTGGTTGGCAAGTTGAAGACCTTCTTGATTCATATGTTGTTCCCTTTGGTTTCTCTAAGGTTTGCAATTTTGTTATAAACAATTGGTTTGTGGTTTGTTCTGTTTATACTTGGATCTGGGATTTGTAATCTGTGATGAAACTGCAGGGTGATCATGACATATTGCAACAGTTTGATGATGCTGGTATTGAGGGGAATCTGTGTTCATTCTCACCTAATAACAATGGGATCTGGGTTCCTCAAGCACCACCTCCTCTGTATTCTTCTCAGATGGATCGTGTGTTTGGGCAAAGTGTGACAAAAGAAGGTGGCACTACCAACATCAAAGGTAGCAGCAGATCAAGGTTGAGGGATGATGTTTTCACGGTTCCACAGATTAGTCCTGATTCCACTTCCAAGAGAACCAGATATCTATGGTAGAAAAATAAGCCTCAAATTCGAAATAGCCTCAGAATTTCAACACCCTTGTTGTTTGTTTGTATGTTTTTTGATCCATTCTCTCTCTCTCATTTGGTTTTGTTTGACTGTTTTTCTCTTTTCCAATTTCCACTGTCTTCTGAACTCAACTCTGCTTTTTTGATATATATATATGTATGTGCATCTTTCTCCCTGTGAGTGTAAATATAAAACTTCTCATAGGATTCCAAATGCAGTTTTTTTTTTCTTGTATACATTGTGTTTATATTGGTGGTGGCAATGGTAACTCCATAAACTACACTTTGTAGCTTCCTGAGAAGTGATTTTGATGCTTAAGTGTGTGTTTGGTTTCAAATCTGGAGAGGCCAAACGTGGATCCAGAAATCCAAAAGCAACTATTTATTGCTTCTGCAAACGTGGATCAGGGCCAAACGTGGATCTGCAGAAGTTTTCCAAACACACACTAAACATGCTATTTTAGAATAGAAACATGACCTACGTGGAGAGATTAGAGGGTTTTGTTTGTTATGTTGAATAATTAGTGGTAATGCAAAAGCAAGAGAAGTTTATTCATCTGCTTGTTTAAGTAAAATCAATTCTGGTATCCAGAAACTAATTGCATAAGCTTTTCCCATAACTAATTTAAGGTATAAATCAATTTTAGATTAATTTTTAAACATGCTATGGTTAGCTTCTTGATGTCAGAAATAATTCTGAAGAAAGAAAAACTGATTCGAACATGCTATATGCGACAATGTAAGCAATTATAGAAGCTTTTGTAGCAGTTTGAAGCAGAAAAACTGCATTAACTAGTATTGGTCCTTTTGTTGATGGGGGCTGGTGGGTATGTGTTGGGTGTAGGACAAACATTAATCAGAGGAAAGGGGTGATGGAGAAGATGATTTGCACATACGAATATGATGATGGTGATGGAGGGAGGACCATGAGTGGCAAAAAGGGTTTGAATGGATGGATGGCATATATTATGGGTTTTGTCTGGACCTAGGAAATTCATTTGTGGGGGCAACTGTACCCATCATCATCATTATAATGCTTGTTAGCGTTTCAAAGAGGAAATTAACATGCTACATGGCTTGTACCACCTTCTCAGTTTTCTATTTTAGTTTTAGGCTTCCCCCATTATAGGGAGAGGGGACTCATTATGCTACAAGCCTAATTGCGCTAGCAAGGAGCATATATAGTACTTGCTAATTGGGACAGTGTTGAGAGTTTTACAATCTGGAGTAGTTCTGCTCAGATGAACCTACCTACAGCTATAAATATAAACTGCTCAGATGCATCCACCAATCATCTCAAGGAAAAATGATCAGCTTTTAGTTCAGATATAAAGAAGTTAGGGTGTTAGTTTGAAAACTGATTTTTATCTCTTATAAAAGAGTTCATTTGTTATTTTTTTGACTAGGAGTGCTTAAATCTGTTTCAACCGATTACAAGACATATTTACAATTCACTAATACCATGAAAATTGAAGAATCATGATATACACAAATGCACGCGTATACAAGTAAAAAAATTAATCGTGTATGTATGAGTATCTTAAATAGTGGTGTTAGGTTTTGGTCCATCGGTGCACCAGATGTTATTTTGGACAATTTAGATACCACCTTTCTACCCCCTACCCCCCCCCCCCAACTCGTTTACGTCACTGAGAGAAGATCGACACTCGAATCTGTCACCATAGAGAGAATCCAGCTTCCTCTGTTACCGAATCATCTAAGAGACTCTCAAGTTTCCAGCAAAGACAAGCCTAGCGTGACCAGCGAAGGTGAGTATTTGGTGTACGCCAATTGGGTTGTGGTTTACTCAACCCATCTCAAATCGGGTCTGACCCGTAGGCTCACCCCTCACAGAGTCGCTGATTTCAACCCAACCCTTCTGGCGCCGCTGGCTGGTCCAGCTAGATTATTCTGAAACAACCTGCTACCATTTCAACCCAATCCCTCCCTCACCCCAAAGCCCAGATTTGAGAATGCAACGGAGGGAGAACAAGATCGGCGAAGGCGTTGCGTCGTAGTTTGAAAGGGAGAAGATTCGACGGTGGTTGTGGCAATGTGGGTCAAAATGGCGGCGGCCTCGACGTTGTGGGGTTAGGATCGCGGTGGTGGTTCTGGGTGTATTGAGAAAGACAGAAATTGGTCATGCTAGTATTACAATCATACCCTTCTGACACTAATTCAATCCTAACCATTAAGTTTTTAAATATTCTTAGATTCCTTCATCTAACGGTTCTAAGCTTGGGACCACGGGTAGACCAAAATATAAATGGCTCACCCTAGTGGGCACCCTAAAATAGATCTGGTATAAAATATCTTACTCTACGCGTGACAACCAAATATTGATAGTATTGCTATAACTTTTAGACATTATTTTGCGGCGATTTTAACCAATGTATAATTTATATAGTGATAGTATATTTAATTTTGGTTTCCTTTGACAATTAAATTTCCTTAATTATTTCCAATACATAAATTATGATAAAACATACTATAGTTAAAGACATCCATCTTCAACGAGCTATCCTGTCAAGACATATATTGAAACCTTAAAATGTTACTCAAGTTCAGTTATTGTACGATTTTAATGACATTTTTCAAAAGGTCAACTTGTTGAAGTTGAAGTCTAGATATTTAATTTCCTTGCTTGATATCTAATTTTCCGTCGTATATTAATTCAACTACTTTTGTTTTTTTTAAACGAGTATATTAGTGCGTGTTTGGATTTCAGTTTACAAAACATAGTTTGAGTCAATGTGGGTTTGCAAAATAGAGTTTGGATGAATGTGAGTTTGTTGTAATGTGATTTATGTTTGAATACTTTTATTTTAAAAGTAAGTTTGATAAATTAATTTTGTTTGGATAATATTAACCAAAAGCACTTTCATAGTGTATATAATTACTATAAAAGTTCAATATCAATATACCAACCAACTTTCATCTAAAGTAGAAGTGAAGATTGAGTGGAGTTGAGTGAAAGTGGGGTTTGGACACAAAGTGGGTTAAGGTTAATGTGGGTTGGAGCCATCCAAACATAGTGGCACATTGTTCAATACAACCCAAACCCACATTGAGGTGTCCAAACTGAAAAACAAACATAGCCTTCAACTACTTGCAACTTCAAAATGGGTTTCGAGATCACAGACCCCTTAAAGCAATAAGACAACACTTTCTAAAAGTTGTGTAAAGGGGGGGCAATATAGAAAATAATGTTATGGGGAAACTCCATATATATGACTTACCACAGTTATCGATCTATACTGGTGGAACTGTTTGTGCGCATCTCGAAGGAAATAAAATGAATATTAATATGTTATACAATCTTCTAGTTGATGTATCTATTCACACAATGTCTTATCCTATAGGCAATCTAGTATTATAAAACTCCCAAAGTGGTATTGAAGATGCTTTGCCCTTTTCAATCATCAAAGGAAAGGAGGTCACGGTTGCCAAAAAACGGAAGGGTTATGATCGGTGAACAACTCACAATACACATATATCATTTGAATATCGCATTTTCCTATCAATCTTTTTTTTTTTTTTTTTGTTAAAAAGAGGGCTAACCGCCAAACAGAAAGCTAAATAAGAACAGAACGCGGGAGAGAAGCTCCAGCAGTATCAAACAACAACAGGCTTGAACAGCGAAAAGGAGAGCCCTCTAACAAATGAAGCCCAAGGGAGAGCGCATGAGCCATGCTAGCAAGAGCATATATCATATATCATATTTACCGTTTATCTTTTATTCTTTTCTCAATGAGTATCTACATCTATTACATATTTACTAAATATTTTCTAAGTGATCTTAGATATGATTGATACACACTGTTATTTATAATTTGAAATAGATAATTTTTGATAGATTGATCAATTTTCTAGGTTGAGTCTAGAGACCTATAATTAAAGAGGTGTTTACCAAAATCAAATAGTAAGTATTAAATTAAGAAGATCCTAAAAGAGAGTGTAGAGTTTTTCACTGTACCAATAAATACCTCTAGTACTTGGCATTTCCAATCAAAGCATTTTTGAGATCACATTGAAATCTCTTCCTTTCCTTTGACAAAGAGGTTTCAAGAGCTCGGTTTGATATAGAGTTATGAACATAGAGCTTTGAATGGCGACCAATAAGGTCCGTTTAGGAAAATAACTTAATTAAGCGCTTATGGTAATGCTTATGAGATAAATGTTTATTCATCAACTATTTTAAAACATTTATTGGAAAATAAGACTCTGTTTAGATAAACAGCGTAATTAAGCGCTTATGGTAGTGCTTATGACACAAGTGCTTATTCATAAGCTATTTTAAAGAATTTATTGGAAAATAAGACTCTGTTTAGATAAACAACTTAATTAAGCGCTTATGGTAAAGCTTATGACATAAGTGCTTATTCATAAGCTATTTTAAAAAATTTATTGGATTAAATTGAAAATAAGCTATATATAAGCATAAGCTTTTTCTTTCATAAGCTATCCTGAGTAGCTTATGAAAATAAGCTCAAAACAGCTTATGGTAGGTCATAAGCTGTTTGCATAAACTCTCTCAAACACTTACATAAGTGTTTATTGTAACACCCCAATTTCTCAACTGAGGAGTCACATTAGTAACCTAACAAAGTCTAAGGACCAATCTGCAATCCCTAAAAACCAAGGGAATTTTTTTTCTGTAAAACAACTAAACACTTCGGCTAAAAGGTTGGAAACATACCATAACTTTATTTAGATAACTTGTTTCCCGATATACAGTAATAATAGTTTACAATACCATAAGTAAGGTTCAGAATAAACATGCGCACTTTAACAGTGGCGGAAGCAAGACTTTAATAACAGAGTTCTCATAAAGTAAAAGAGACTCCAACATAATCCACAAGAAGAGAAGCAAAGCTGCTTCTCATACCTCTACTCCACCGCTTACAACTCGATCTCCAACTCGAGTAGCTATGCCTCGGCGGAAGGATCTCCATCGCCTAATAGCGTTAAGCGCCCAAACAACAAGTAGCAAATAGAAAGGGTTAACTTCATGCAATTACCATGTATAAAAGAGAAAAATCATGCTGTTCGAATTTAATTACCTGGCATGGTAAATAACTAGCAACATAACTCAACTCATATATCAACAACTTAAACATAAATCGGACTCAGATAATAATAACCTCAACAATGTAACATCAAATCAGATATCAATAAACCAATACGAAAATCCAACAACATAGGGTCAGGTGTTAGTTCCCTATAATGCAACTATATGCTGCTAACAAAATGGATCGATCAATATCGTCTCTCAAGACGGGACAATGATAGGACACACCTCCTCATCGCCACTTATAACGTCATACATGACGGGACAATCATAGGACACACCTCCTAATCGCCACTTAACGTCACACAAGACGGGACAATCATAGGACACACCTCCTGATCGCCACTTAGCACCTCGCAAGATGGGACAATGATAGGACACACCTCCTCATCGCCACTTGACTCAAGCCCTATATGCCAAGTCAGACAATAACAAAGCCCACCCAAGGACCAATCCAAAGTAACCACATGTTCCATCCACTAGGAAGCAGTAACGACAGAAACCAGTAAACGGCCGAAGCCTCTCAGAAAACATTTTCCAAATTCAGCATAATAATCATAATCATCTGCCAATCAATATAAACATCTTCATCTCAAACACAGGCAGTGCGATAAAAGCATGCAAGACTCAAAGACGCTCTAAAACCGAGTTACCCTTACCTTCGTGAGTAGAAGTTGGGCATGGAAATTGCGAACCTAGAACAAAGAAAACACAATCATCAACACAAGCTTCACTAGGAGCAACACGATCTACTAATACTAATCGAAATCGTAAAGAAAGCCTCTAAAGCTTCAGAGTTCCTATTTAGGCACAAATTGACAACGGAGACTTCGTTCGCTAAAACGAGCATAACTCGAGCTACAGAACTCAGAATGACACGAAACCGGCGCCAAAATTTCGACAATTGAAAGAGCTACGCAATGGCTCAGGTCATAGAGACCCAAAAATTATTTTTGGACACGGTACCCAAGCAATTAGGTTTCGGCCACTATGGAAAATAGGGTTTTCGAACTTTTTCTTCGATCTAAATCAATTCACAAGGTAGTTTTAGGGTAAAACTAAGGCAAAGAAATTGTCGGAACAATTTTCGGACAATCGGGTCGAAATACGACTATCCAGGGGCATTTTGGTCCAAAATAAAGGCTCAAAACTTCAAAGTTATCAGTTCGGAAAACAAATTTGACAGCATTGATCCTCATGACATCCGTGACAACAAATCCTAAAGGCACGAAGTCAGATTACAGCTTTTCGACAATAAAGTTTCGAAATGTGCGACTAATGGGGTTTTGAATCAATTTTTCAGATCTTGGACAACTGAATCGCAATCGGCGATTACTGACAGAGGTTTTAGACTCATGGGAACATAAGGAACATAACCCAACCAAGAAATCAAGGAAATCGGACAATTTTAGAAAAAGCTCAAAACTGTGAGCACAGAAACGACTTCAGAAACGCAACAGAAACAGTAAACAGAGGTAGGATTCATGCTAGTTACCTCAATACCTAGAAGTAGGGACGAACTGCACGAAGATTGGTCAAGTTTTCGTGAAAATTTCTCCTCTCCTCCTCTCTCCTTGCTCGCGGCCTTGAATGGGTGAGAATGAAGAGATTTTGCTTTTTCGAGCTATTTATAGGCAGGTGAAATCGCGGGAAAATGAAAATTTCGCGATTCCGATTTTTGCAGCACGTCCACCGAGGAATTCTAAGAGAGATTCTGGCGTCAGAATTCCAGAACTCAAAACAATTATCTATGATTTGGGAAAAACGATATCTAAAATCCCAAAGGCGGTGTAAGTTAATCTGTCCCGTTAAACTACTTTTTGCTGTGATGCTCAGACGACAAAACTTCCTTCTGAAGAAAGATTGGAAATGTCGAAACAAATCTGGCAACGCGGACGGAAACTTCGTTAGAAGTCCCGAATAGAAAAAGTCTTCATCCATCGCTCGAATCTAGGGTTTCGAAGCAAGGAAATTAGCGTCGTCGGACTTCCGAAAAGTGAATGCTATCGTGCGTACAGTCTAGAGTTCCGAAATGAAACGCTGGTCGAAGGAAAAATAAAGAAAATCTTTAAATTTTCCAAGGATTCGAAATCTCACTTAAAACGTTGCTCTAAAGCGAAATTAGCCTATTCTGGACACGCTTGCCATAAGGCGGGTGTGCAGACGACTCGCTCTAATTCCTAAAATGACTACGCAACATTCCTCAAGCAATTCCTGAACTTTCTTCTTCATTAATCTTTCTCAAATATCAAACTCCTGTCACGCTTACACTGATTCTACGCGTGAGTCGGAAATTAGCTTGTTCTGAAAATCCAGGTCTTACATTTATGCTATCATATAAGCTTAAATAAACTCTCTCAAACGGGGCCTAAATGCACAAGTTTCCAATTTTAAAGAGAATTATTGAAAATGGTGTCTTCTATGAAAGCATTGCTTGGACTTCAAGGTGAATAACAGATCGTAGACAAAGGCAATGGGGAGCCACAAAAATGAAGAAATGTTCTCTCAAATTGGGAAGGATACCCTGCCAAAGATAAGAAAGAAGTATCAACAAGCCCTCACTCTCATCCATCAATGCTTGGATGACTACATGTTTAGAAAGTTATCTATATGCTAATTCCTCTCAAAAGAAGCTTGAGATTTTGGGTAAAATCCCTTCAAGACGGCGACAAAGTGAAGAAGCTACGACTTCAATCACCAATGTGATTTTGAAGCTTTGAAGGTGAAGGAATCCGAATGGATTTTAGACTATTGTTGTTTGACCCGGGATTATAATGATATTTTTCTTGTGTTTTAAATTTGTTCTATTTTATTTTTAAATTATATTTAATATTTTTAATCATAATCTTCATGGTTAGGATTTTGTGATTTTTATGTTTTTTTTATTGGTTTGGGTTGCATATTTCACTCAAGTAACACAGTTTATTCTTGCGTGGACTCTTACTCATTGAAATACATATTCTTGACAATCCAATAGCTCAAATTCAAAATCTATATGTTATAAACAAGTGAAACTAACATCAACGGTGGTAAGTGGCGCAGTTGCGCCAAGACATCATATTTAAGCTCTGTTTTGCAATTTTGAGGGTTTTATCTTGCACTACTAAGCCATTTTTGAATTGTTTACTCTAGTGACTTTTGGAGGCATTGCTAGGGCTTGCTCCGAAGATTCTAGGATCACATTTTCCTTGATTTTGATCATGAAATCCATGCTTGGATAGTCCTTTTACGGTATTTGGAAACTCCTAAGCTCACATAGAATCACAAGTATAACATGAGAGGCAGACCAAACATCATATTGCTTAAGGCTAGAGAACTATCTCGGATCTTGACATTTAAGCATCCTAATGCCTCGAATATTCTGACTGGTATTGAGTAAAATAATAGGCTTAATAATGACAAAGCCATACACATAATGAGAATAAGGATTCTTAATTAAGGTAATACCTCCGATGACCAAATAATATATGTTACATAACGATATCATATCTCCCCATGCCTTTTACAACTATGCGTGTATATATACACGTTAAGGGGACATCATTTCAATACACGCAATCTGTTCAATAATCATTATTTCTCTTCAATCTTTCTGACTTGAGTGTCAGAGTGCTTTGTATGAACTCAAATCTCCGGTGCCCACCTAATTATTGAATACGAGAAAGATGATACCCTTAGAAAGGAGCATATCAAAATAAAATTATACGATCTTACATATGTCTCGTACTTAAGTTTGGCAATCTCTTCCCAAAGAGATAATGAACATAGGCACATAGCCAAACACACTTGATAGATAGCATTAGATAACAAGATTATATAGAATTAAAAAAGAAAAAAAATATGAGAGTTCTAAATCCATAAATTCGAAAGTTTGAAAATGAAAAAAAAAAAGTTTTTAGTACATAAGAAAAGTAAACAAACAAGAAAAACAAACTATAAAGCTAATGGGTCCCTAACCATAATGGGGACAAGTTGTTGAGGGCCCGCAAGATAAAAAGTCAGTTGATTGAACAGGTTAATTAGTTTTAATTTAATAAAATAATGCAAGAATCGAGCCAATTATGATTAAGAAGTTGTTCTGTATGGCTGGGAAGCTGGGTTTGGGGTAAATTATTAGATTTCTTTGTAAACTTCCTTGAAATTTTCCTCTTAACTTTTTAAAATTAGTACTATTTCTCCTTGCTAGGTTTTCCTAAGGGGATTTCATCCTAGTAAGGTTTTTTAATGAGACTTGTTTTGTTAAGTTTATTTTCAAGGAGGTATTAATTGGGGTAGTTTCGACACTTTTATGGTCTTTTGTACATGTAAGTTTTAGCTTGTCTCTCCTTCTTTCTCTTTGTATTTGGTTGAAGTACCCCTTGTATTTCTATTCAATATATCTCTTATTGCCCATAAAAAAAAATTGTTCAAACTTTAAGAAAAGTGAATCAATTACACAAACTACTTGGTAAAATTGGTTTGGTAATTAAATTAGAGATTAATTTCTATGCACTGACGGTCTAAATAAGTTTTACACAATTATTTAATCACATCCCTCCATTTTGTTACTCATAATTAATTTTAAATTTAATAATATTTAAAATAGAAAATTGAAGGTTGTGATTAAATGACTGTGTAAAACTTTTTACACTGATAGTGCATAGAAATTAATCTCATTAAATTACCAGGTTCATTATGTCAGTTTGATCTAACGACCACATCGATTACTAATCACAAATGCAAATATTATGCATATGTATAAGGACATAAAAAATTACTTCCAACGATTTTGTGGTTATGCAATATTTTTTTTAATAGCTACTTTATATTTTCCCGCTTCCTTTTTCTCTATTTTTACCATCCATCGACACATTTAATTATAAAGGGTGTAATAAAAATGAGGTATAAAACTTAGGTGCCCACTAGGGTGGACCATTAATATTATGGTCCACCGATGAACCATTGATAAAAACAGTTGGATGCAAGAATCTAAGAATATTCTCTAAATCAATGGTTAGGATTAAAAGAACAATAAAAGGGTATATACGTAACTGGACTTCTTCCAAGACTCAACCTCTCCATCAGTATCATGATTCTGGGAAAGAGGCAGGCTTTCTCACCAGATCTATCACTGAGCATTTTTGCTTGCTTTCTTCTTGACCAACCTCCATTGATGAGACTTGAGTTGAATTGAAAAGATAACAGAAGAAAAATCCACATCACATGGAAGATATAGCTAAATACGCGCACAGTCCTGCTCAAGTGATAGTTGCCAAGTGCGACCACGCCGCGCTCCGCCGCCTCGTCTCCACCATCCACGGGTCACCGTAGCTCAAGTCGGCGGTCTTAGGACGCACACCAACGCTCCTCCTCAGTTTCTCCTTCGCTTCTCTCTCTGTTTCAACCTCGCCACGCCGCGCATCCACTCCTCACCACGATCTTCAGCCAAGGCCACCGCGCCGCGCGCCGGAAACACTGTTGATCTGTTTCTGCTGTTCTCTCTCTCTTCCCCTGTTTCTTCTTCATGGGAACCTGTTTGGGAAGCATAGGATCCGTTTCTTTTTTTTTTTCCTCTTCCCCAGCACTGTGTTTGTTTCTTTTTCTGAAAAAAAGGTTCGGATTTCTTTAATTGAGAAAAAAGTTTCGATTATTCTTGTTCTCCCCTTTACAGATCTAGGAACCCAGAGCTTTGACAGAGGGTCTATTGTGTTACCTTTTGCTGCGTTTTTGGTGGAAATAAAACCTAAGGTGGGATTTTGTGGTTGTCACTGTTTTTGCTGCAACATTTCTAGTTCGATCAAGAAAAATGGAGGTAGCTGATTTTGGGGCTGTCACAGTGAGAGGGGGGAAGGGTGGAAAGGAAATAAGGGTGAGGGTGAGGGTGGGGGATAAGAGGGTCGTGGCGGTAGTCGGCGGCGGCGACGAAGAGGTCGGTGGTCTGTGAGAGAACCATTGTTGCGGAAGATAGAACATCAAATGGTGATTTTGGAGCAGGTAGGGAGGGGACAGGGGAAGGGAGAAGAGAAAGAGGGAAAAGTCAAAAATACCCTCTGGTGCACCGGTGGACCAAAATAATAATGGTCCACCCTAGTGGGCACCACAACGGATCACCGCTGCTAAATGGAACAGAGTCCAAAGAAATTATGCAAAATACATGGCCAATTACTTACAGAAACAGACACATGAAGACATGTATTTTTGTGGGAGTTCATTCATTTTCAACAATACAAGACTGATGAAGTAAAATGGAAAAAAGAAACATAAAAATAGGATAGAAATAACAGCTTAGCAATCAGAATTTAGAAGTACAAAAACCACTCTTCCAATAACCATTATCAACATACTTGTCTCCGTTACTAATTTTTTGTGTGTTTGAATTTTTGTTAATAAGGCTTAAAAGCGATATTAAGAGAAATTCATGACTCACAAGAATTAGAATAAAAATGTTTATAAGTGAATGTAACGGAAATTCAAACACACTTGGCTAGCTTATCGATTCATTTCAGGGTTGGCCGGCGACAATGAGCTTTGCACATATGGAAGCAGTCATAGAAACAAGGACCACCACAGTGAAGAGGACAATCCAATCTCATGCCAATGCACCTTGTTCTTGCCATGCATTGTGCAAATTCCCCAATCCTATACTCCTCCTTAGATGAATGATGATGGTGCTTCATTCCCCTCACTCTATGCTTCCTTTTCACACCATGTCTTGGTTCTCCTCTACACCCCCATTTCCACCCACCACCCCCTCCTCCTCCCCATCCCCATCCACCGCCACCTCCACCTCTACCACCACCACCCCCTCCTCCTCCACCACCACCCCATCCCCATCTAAAGCTTCCCCCTCCTCCTCCTCCTCCTCCTTTAGAATACCAATCACCTTTGCTTGTGTTGAACAAAACTCCATTGGAAGAACTGTCATTAAGTTTTCCTTTTGTTTCTTCATTCTTATGAGAGAGAGTTACCAAAGTAACATTGCCTTGACCGTCATGAGCAGTGACATTTTTCAGCTCTTCTTCACCTCGAACACCAACAATTACCAAAGCAAGGATTAAGCAGAAAACAGGGAAATTTCTCAAGATCTCCATCTTTTGGCACGCTGAAAAAAAAAATGGAATGTTAATTGGATATGATCTATAGTATAGTTGTCGTGACTATTTAATATTGGTTGAGCCATCAACATGGTTAACATTCTGCATCGATCCCTAGCTACTTGATTGGATCTATAATAAAAATCAAAGCACTTATTCAGCTCTGAAGTAGTAAAAGTTGAAATGCATTACCCTTTACTTTGTCCCCACGCTTCCCCGTTTACAGTGCATGCGCGCCTCTTGGCATGAGATGATTCATGGCTCCCCCTACTTCTCTAATGATATTCTAGCACACTCTGCTGATACACATTGCCTCAAACTTAAGGTTTTGTAGTGATGTGTGAATGTGACTTATAATTCTATCATGTAGCAACTGAAATTAACTTGCTAAGTACTAGGAGCAATTCTTGTTAAACTGAAAATGCAGCTTAGATTGCGTATTTTCATTGGCTTGGCATAATAAAACTTTTGCAATGATATTAACACATAAGGTTGGAAACAATCTTTCTAGTTTCATAAAAAGGGAGTCCAAAAGTGACACTTCCTTTTAGCAAACTGGCACTAATTACTTTCTTTTTTTTGATATGATAAAGTTCCCATGATCACAATTACTCAGAAAGTCACAATCATCCTATGAAAATTTCTCCAGAAGTCTGTTCATGCCAAGTTTTTAAATTTGATATTCAAATAAGATTTTGATCTTCAAACTGAGATATCCACAAATGGTATCTTAGTTTCCTATCTTGCGTACCAAAGAAATATAATTTTGTCACATTAATTAAAAATTACATGTAAGATGATAAATGTCACATTCATATATTTTTAATTGACATATGACATAATTAATTTTATTAATTGGTTAAGAGTTGACCTCATACGGTTGTGGATATTTAGAACACGAAGAAGATTGACTCTAGTGGAGTATATACATGTGTTAGATAATATATATATATATATATATATATATATATATATATATATTTTGATCGTTTAAGCGAGGCACAGTAAGAAATAAAAATTAAACCAAAACGTTTAAACGTGCCATAAAAAAAATTATTTTATTTGACACTACAATAATATATATGAAAATGTTAGGTTGACACTATATATGGTGTAGATACAAGAAAAAAATATGGATGTTATATGAGGATTGTAATATATAATCTTTACATGTTTTTTTTTCTAAATGTATAATCTTTGCATGCTCATAGACCTCCGGATTTGGATTACATGCGATTAGCATAATTCCGCATTTATGCAGTTAAGTATTTTGAGTCATCTAATTAGAGATTTGAAGGCTCACATCCTGAGTTACTATTCTAAATTACTAATTATAACCTTAATCATTGAATTGTTTATGTGAATATGGGATTTTCTTGGGCGTTGGGAATTGAAATCCCTCTAATCAAAGCAACAGGGGGAATTTGGCAAATAGAATAATGCATCCATGCATCAACCATCAAGTGCAAACGACAACAAGTCCATGGGTAGGATGGACCCTCAGTCCACTAAATTATCATGCACCATGATCAATGACTAACCGCATCAACTATACGATCCTGAGTTGCTTTTGCTTGGCCTTTAAGCTTAAGACTCCGGAGAACGTATACCAAAAGAGGTACAGTAAAGATGGATGGCTATACGATATATTGCATATACCATCAAAGCTTAGATATTTCACTCTAATCATTATTTCAATTTCAAAATATACATGTGCTTCTACACTCCAAAAAAAGGTATATATATATATATATATATATATATATATATATATATATATATATATATATATATATATGCTTCATGCCTCCGACCATCCATGTGATATATCCATTATCAAGCTAACCAACCATGATGAACTTTTCGGTACAACCATGATGCCTAATTCATATATCTAATATAAGCACCTTTGTATCTTCACAATATGCAAGTATAGAATTCAGAAACCATTCCCAACATGCAAGATATTTTGTTTGCTGATTTATGCACACAATGATCATAATATAATCTTATCATGGTATTGGGAATGAAAGTATTTTTTTCAGAAAGTATTATTGGATAGTAATAGATTTTGAGATCCTCTCAAGTAAGCTATGTATGATTCTCCTAAGACATTGACACCCAAAAATAAAAATTCCGTGAAACATTTCAAACTTGACAAAGACAAGATATTAATAAGAAACCCATAAGTTCATTTCAAACTTCAAAAAGCAACCAATTGCATCATCCAAACATGAGCTCTTGATGTTTCAACCAAAGCATGGATCAGACAAAAATGAGCCAGCAAATTAGGTTTGGCAAAATGAGCTAGCAAGCAGGATTTAACAAAATGAGTTGGTAACAAGGATTCGACAGAATGAACAAGATGATAAAAATAAGCCAACAAACTAGATTTGTTAGACACAAACTTTTATGACAATGTCAAGTGACATAGAAGTGTCTGTATCCGCATCCAAAAGCAGACAATTAACCATTTCATCATTTAGTTTTCATCTTACATCTTTCGTTTACATTTAATTTCCGGATTTCTTAAAAATTGCAAGTAAATAAAGGGGTTTGACTTCATAACTGGATGATTATTAGATCAAATACCGTGAGTATTTACAGCTTTGACTACATATGTGCTTGAAAAGTGCACCATCATTCAAAAACAAAAACAATAGGATACATATAAGACAGTGGGGTTGATTGAAATTGAAATATCTGGAGCTAAAATATATAATCATGACTCGAGGACAGCTCCTTCAACAATTTTCCACCCTGAACCTGAAAAAGACATCTCATATCTTGTTGTGTAGGTTCTGCTGTTGGAAGCATCATGTTGTGGATGACCTACAGCAGTGAGGTGTGCTGACTCTGAGAGAGTTGTTTCCACAACTGCACGCCGCCCATTCTGTGATATAGTCACACTATCGATGTTGAGATCCTCCAAGGTGTAGTCATAGGACCAACCACGCTCGGCAATCTCAGCTGCACGGTCAGTCCATATCTTGAGCATTTCACCATCCAAAACCTAGCAGATCTTAACTTTAGCAAAACTTCATACATGAAAGGATTTTAATTCACCAAATAACACAGCTTCAAGACTTGTTCAGGACAAAGAAAAGCTTTAAAATGATGTAGTATCATACAGTTCACTCAGAACTCAGAAGTTGCTTCTCAATAGCCCTCGTACATAAGGTTACTCAGCCCATATGTGCACATGTATAAGAAAACTACCAAATACCAATCGCATGCAAAGGCTCATGCCCTACTGGACAGAATTTGATCTGAATTGAGAACAATACTATTTAATATAAAGGAGTTCTAGAAACACACTCCTCCATATGGTTGGTTTTCATTCCCCTACCTTCAACTCCTAAAACATAGCTAAATGGTATCCCATCGTACCAAATCAGGATTCAATAGGAAAAAACAATAAACGCTAGAGATACAAAATTGCTCAAGAAAATGCATGATTGCATAATAACTGGATTTAACATAACCATAGAAGAAAAATATTTTATTGGTGCACTGGATCATATTCAAACTAAATATTGGAAGAGTGTAATTACCATCTCCAATCTCAAGAATTGGCTAAATTCCTTACCTCCTGCAATCTTCCCAGGCAATGGTCAGGTCCAAAAGCTTGGGATTTAATATTCTGCCACTTGCGGACTAGAGCTTCAGCAACCCTTGCATTCATTTTTGGTAGTTCCTCTGCTAATTCTTCATCTCCTATGTGTTATTTAAATATGCAAGTACAACAAGCCATTATTGCTATAAGTTTACACTATGAACTTATAAAACCTAATTTCATGACAGTGGTAATTGAATCATTCTCATGAATAAGAAAATATTTGTACTATAGTGCACCAAATTGGAAATGTTTCTAAAGCCCATACCTAGTTTGATAGTATCTGACGCCATTGCTGAACCAGACACTTTGCGTAGGATGGGTGAGCTGTTCCTTGCAGGTAAAAACTTCAGACCAGCCAAAGTTACTAGTCCTATTACAGCACCAGCACACATGATCTTCACACTTGCATATTTAATTTCATCAGTAATAAGTTTACCATCATTTATCTCAGTAGTATTTTTTATTCCAGAAGCCTCAACATTGACTGAAGTATCCTGATCTGATAATATCGGAGGATTCTCACTATCAGATAGACTAGAATAATTCTTCTCACTATTTTCTGGATGTTTCACAATTTGATCATTGGAGGCAACAGGAAACACCTTCTTCAATGCGTTTATTGCACTAGCCTGGACATGACCAATAGCAGCAGTAGCCTCCTCAGCTCCAATTTTTACTATGGCTGCTGCAGCAGCCAAAGGTGAACGGCCAACACCCTCCAGCCTTTCTAGATATCTCAGCACTTTAGGGTCATCATAGTAATCTCCAAGCTTGAATCCTGAGTCCTGAGTATCTCTAAACCTGGGGAAAACCACCTCCATCAACCATGTCTCCAACAATTTACAGAGCCCAGGAAGATCACTGTCTTCATCACCCTTTGCATTTTCCAAAATAAAGTCTATAATAGATGGGTTTCTATAAGGAGAGCTATCACTATCTAGTCCCAACCAAGTCCGACACTGATCAAGCTCCCCAACAAGCAATGCACAGAGGCCCCGTTCTAAAGCAAAATCAACATCTCTCCTCTCATTGGGAGTATGAACGTCAGAAGCATTCCTCATAGCGGTTACCTTAGTTTGTTGAAGTTGTTGGAATAAGTTATCAGCATCTTGGATAAGATGTGGCTTTTTACCTACAAAGGCTTGTGCAACCAGTGCAAGTGCCACTCCATACGCTTCAAAGCTTTCAGCTGGAATATTACTTGGTGTGGCTACAAAAAGTTCAACCTTCAAAAGATGGTTGAGATTAAGAAGAAAAAAGTAAATGTAAATTCTTGATAAACAAAGACTAAAGGAAAAAGTCACAAAATTAACAAGAACAAAATAATCTATGAACACCTGTTCAGCTGCTGTCATATGTAAAAATGCCTCGTTCATGAAATCTTCACGGGTGAAACCACCACCAATTGCAGCTGCTCCCCCACCACCAACAGCCCACAAAATGTTGCGGACACCGTGGAGACCTTCCTCTCTCCGTGCTCGATGTTCATCACCAAGAGGCAAGGCTAAGAGTTCCAAAACACAACGTGGTGTTATCTCTTCTAGTGTCTCATCAATTTGTGCTTGTAAATCTGGTGCTAGGCTGCTTGCCCCTTCTTCCTACATGATCAAGTAAATTATTGGAAAGCATATTGCATCATAACTCTAACTTAAAAAGTCTTTAAGCTATATGATATGCACATTATGACTGCACATTAAAAAAATAAGCAAACAAATCATAATGTAGTTTTTGAAAATGCAAAAATAGTAAGTTGGAAAGGAATAATTATATGCTACCTCCATCCCCATTTACCTATCCAGGGAGAAAAGAAAACACACTGACCAAAAAAATACAATTAGTTTCTCGGAATTATGTTCAAACTTCTTATTTTATCATTTGACCTTTAGAGTTTAGACCACGCAACAGTGGAGACTTTATTGGGCTTGAGAAATTACTAGGTGAGCATAAGAATATACTTGAGAAAATGATAATTCATGTTATCTTAAACTAATAGCAAATTAGGAATAAATAGCAACGGAGGTAGTAATATAGTGGACAAATGTTTTTCATTCACAACTTTCACCGCTAAGTAAAAAAGATTGCTTTGACATGGTTAATCCTACAATAGCACTAAATTAACTAATTTTGGCTTATTCGTGATGAGTATGACTGCATAACAAAGTTGCCATAAAAGATTGCAAAAATTTATACCTAGTAACTATTCTTTAACTACTTAGTATTAATGATAGTGAATTATACCAACACCACACCTGCAAAAGCCTCAATGCCCTCTCGAGCATCTCCGACGCCACAACAAAATCGGGCGGGGACAACGCCATTGCATCCCTAGAGATGTCAACAAAGGCGAGCGCCATGGCCAGCACAACATCTTGCTTAAAAGTCTTGGGCAACCTCTCTCTAAGCAAACCCTCTCCAACCTGAAGCACTAGCTCCGTCTCCCCAGCTTCCTGCAACGCACACAGAGCTCCAGGAACCTACAAAAAAAATCACCCATCACACACAGAGCTTCATTTCCTGTAACAATGGTTGAATTGAACAATAGAACGGAAATTACCTTGTCGAATGGGACTTGTGTGAGAATGGCAGCGTCCTCATCATCGAGGAGGTGCTGATTGTAGTCTCGTCGTGAAGCAGGGTCAGCTAGGGTTTCGCAAGCGGCTTGGAGGATTTGGCGGCGGCTGATTAAGGCGTCGTTGCTGAAAGCATACTGAGGAGGCTTGGAGAATTTGGCCTCGTACGCACGGCGAATGCCGTCGCCGAGGAAATGGGACTCGGCGCCGAGGAGACGGTAGAGGTCGAGGGGGATGGTGACTTGGCGCTCCAGCGGCGGAGGAGGGAGGGAGGGAGGGTTGAGAGTGGCGGCGGAAGTGGAAGAAGAAGAAGTGTCGCCGAGGAATTGGAAATCGGAAATGAGGCGCTCCGCCCATTTGCTGGTGGCGGAGGCGGAGACGGAGGAGTGGAGGTGGAGTTTGTTGGTTTTAGGTTTTCTTGTTCGAGGATGGAGATAGTGAGAGGGTCGAGGGGTGCAGAGGCCAAGTCCAGGGAGCACTGCATCCATTGTTGAAACTTTAGACCCTCTTCTCTCTCTCTTTTCCTATTAATAAAATGGTTTGCCACTATTTTTGTTTATACATATTTTGGCATCTAGGAAAAAAAAATTATGTGATTATAATAGTAGATAACTTGACTCTTTAATAATGTAGAGTTCGATCCCAGAGTGATGTGTATGAAGAAGATCAGTTGGAAATATCTACCACTTAATATGATCTGAGAGTCTCAAGGGATTTATTCTCATGACTACTTCCGGTTGTGGTATACATAGGGCAAATAAACAAAAAAAAGTTAATACAATGTTAATCAATTTTACTCTATTTCTTTTACCTGAGTTTATCTTATTGATTCTATTTTCTTAAGTTTTTTAAATTAGCTTATGTGCATCCATAAGCTATTTTCAACTTTTTCCAATAAATTTCTTAAATGCTTACGAATAAGTAGTTATGCGATAATATGAAGCTTTTTTTCCCACAATCTCATTGTTAAATCGAACCCTCCTCAAGGTCCTGAACCTATTTTTTATCTTTTTTTAACATGGTCTAGAAACTTGAGCTTTTAGGCAAACGAACTATAAGTTTCAAAAGCCACTTACATAGCATCTGAAACTATGAGCTAGTAGAACTAATATTCTCCACACTATGTCTCTCAAGTACTGACTCTTATTTAGTCAATGAAAAATAGTTATCTTGAGATGAATTAATACAAGTACTTCACTTACCGAAAGTTTTATCCATGTCAGCAGAGCAAGAAAGAATCAGGACAAAAGGTTAAATTTGTAAGACTAAATTTTCATCCATAGCACAAAATAATACAAAAACCAATTACATGTTTTAATTAGCACATGTTACACACATCAAATTTATATTACAGTTGGTTTTTCTTTGAATTGCTCTTACAACTTACAAGACTAGAATATGGCTTGATTAAATTATGGAATTTTATTTGTCAAAAAAATGAAAAATAAAAAATATAGACAGCACTACACAAGAAAATTATACTCTATGCAGAGATTAGCCCTTCAGGAAGGGGTTCATTGTCAGGATCAGGACTCAGAAACCTCCGGCAAGCATGAAACACAGCTGAATGGAAGCCAGACGGGTTTTCGATGAACACAAAATGCCCGGCCTGCAACAGGTTATATAGATTGTTATTTCAAATAAGATTAAAGTGGCTTCAACTATATTAAGGCAAAAAGTAAAGTGAACAGAACTCTTTTTAGGATTGGAATGAACATCTGTTTATACTCAATTCGTATATGAACATACATTTCACTGTTTAGTGGAATTGGATAAATTGGTACCTGGGGAACCCTAATGATTTCACAGGGAACTTTCATATGCTTGCGAGCTTCTTGAGCCCCTTCATAATTCATCCAGTCTTGGACACCATATATGAAAGTAGTGGGCACCTTCCACTCTGAGGCACTGCAAAACCAGAGAGAAATGAAGGTTAAAAACCTTACACACACAAAGTCATGAGAACAGGTAGTAATCAAATCAAAGAGGAGTGGATATTTGAACCAACAGAGAAATAAAGTCTTAACATTACCAACATGCACGTCAGTACAAAAATCTTTGGTCACACCTTTATAGGTCAAGAATTTTGGATGTTCACACAGAATTTGATAACCATATATGGCTATGTTTGATATTAGTTGGCACCAATGTAAACAGATGTTAGCACGTACTTCAAGATAAAAAAAAATGATTGAAGCTCTTTTATGGATTGGGATGAAAGTCAGTTCATGATAAACTCAACTGGTATCCTGACACACATTAAAACTTAATTTTTCACTCTTAATTTTTTCCCTCTAGGAGTTCCTTTTTAATTGGTTGAATGCTAATTGGACATTTGTAAGAATGTATTTGGTTCTGATGCAACTCAGCAACTAGAAACGAGCCATACGATGAAAAACCCAGCTGTAGTGCTCCATCATATATAAAAACACTGAATCAAGACATACTATGACATGGAAAAGAACATTGCTACATTACATACTGAAGTGAGAGAAGCGCTGCACAAGCTTTATGTTACGAATCACGATAATCTTCGCTCTTTTCTCTCATTCTCTCTTTCCTTTCTTTTATATTTTCCTTCTATCACATATGGCTGTTATGTTAGTCTCTTTCTGATGATTTCATATCGAGTTACAGTAAGAGCATTATCCAGGTCTCCAAAACATTTTTTCAGCAGATGTTCCACCCACTATTGGACTAAGCTGGACATAAAATCGGATACCAAACAAGCACCATTTAACAAAAACAGCATGTCTAAAGAAGTGGAGCTTTCATAAATAAAATTAAAGGAACAAATTATGACACTAGATCACTTTAATCTAAAAGTAGTTACCATCTGAAATCTGAGTAACATTGTTTTTACTAAGGACTATCAGACAAATGGTGATAAATCATAGATTGATGTATAAGTGAAAAAATTGAACTGTTAATTAAATAGTAATCAATAGCAGGAGAATGATCACCAAACCTTTGAAGAAGGGGCAACTTGGTGAATGCTCCAAATGAAAATATATAGTTTAAGCACAGCTCGCCACTAGGTTTGGCAGCTGTTGTGTGGTAAAGATAATCTTCAATAGAAAAAAACACCAGTTAAAAATATACTCAAGCAGCTTAACCATGTATCAATGGGTTATCTCACCATACCTGTCAGCAATGTCGATTCAGATTCTGTCAGCATTTCCCCAGTTGAAAATCTAGCACTTGTATACCTGCGGACCAAATCAGGACCCCAAGGACCTAATCCTCTGCGCAAAGATATGTGGACAAATATTAAACAGAGACAATTTTATATAAACAAGTTTTTAAGTATATCAAAAAAACACTAATATTAAGAATAACTAAGTAAAACATTGAAACATAGTGCTCGACTAAAAAAAGAACATTTGGGGCAGCCAGAAACTAAAAAGACAAGAATTATCACTTATATCTCCTTCAAGTAATCAGGAATCAGATTCCCAAACCCCTCTTCATTACAACCTACCAACCAGCATACTTTATAGGGATATTACAAATGCAACGGTTCGTAACTCCAGCTACAGGCTCCATATACCGGTAACTAGATTGAAAGAAAATGTTTTCTAGGAAATGATTCCATGCATATCTTAGGAATAATATAGAACAGCCGTCATGCAACGAAGAGATGATACAAACTCAAGTCAATATACTTGTCCATTTCAGTAATAAATAAGACTGGGATCAGAAGTACTAACGAGAAGATGAGAATAAATTTATTGCGTATATTAACGAACTATCATTTCAATGACAACTTATTTGAAAGATTTTAAGATTTTCTTGTGTATGCATCAAGTTTCCTTCACAATATCATAACCCAATAATCAGACTTAGTACTCAAACTAACTTTCAAAACCCAATCATTTGGAGATTATAAACAGGGCTGATAATTTTACCTGATAATTTTCATAGGTGTGAAATTAGAATCCCATATTTGCTTCAGGATTGATCCCTTCCAAGTCGATAAGAACTTAGTAATCCTCTCTGTTTCTGATGAAAATCCAGCAGATCCCACCAGAACCAAGTGTTGTACATGCTCTGGGTGCTATACATAAATATCAAGAGATAAATGAGAACAATAATTAATTTATAACAAGTAATTTTAATGCACTGAAAAATGACATTCACCTTAAGTGCATATTTGGAAGCAACATAACCCCCAAAAGAATGCCCAACCAGTATAAAATTGCTCAGGTTTTTGGCTTTTCTCCATTCCTCAAAGGAATCAATGAACCACGCCTCAGTTTCTGCAGTATCAAGTATCAACAAGAAACTTAGAATTTTGCAACAGGATAAAACTTTCCCAACTCCAAACTAACTCTATAGCATTGACCTTCAGTGCTTTTGCATGTAAAATCAGGCCTGCTAGATCCACCCCAACTGCAAAAAGAATTTTCAACAAAAAGAAATGAGGACAAAACAATACAAACTGACCACAATTAGACACAGCCTCACATATCAAATTGAATCAAGCATCCATGTTGCATGCACGCTGCACTCCCCTTACACAAAATAATTGCTTTTAATTTGAAAGTTTCTTTTGACTACCGTTTTGGAAAGAAACAAAACAATAGATAAATATAACATCAACATGTACAATGTCATCTAACATCATGTGTCATCATTTTGGTGAAGCACTTATATACTACAGCAGGACTGTCCCCGAAGGATAACTCAAGTGGTAAGAGCAAGGGTTGGGTGGGATGAAGAGTGAAAAACATTACTAACAATTAACATTTGTCTATCAAAAAAAAATACTACAGCAGTACTAAAACTTTTCGTTGAATGAAGAGAAGCAAAACTCACCCAAGTTGATCAATAGCAATGACTCTGAAACGAGAGGCAAGAGCATCAAAGTTGCGGAAAAAGAAACCCTGTGACGCGGCATATCCATGAACCATCACCAACGTAGGAGCGTCATCTTTACTTTGAAACGTGACGGTGTTGATAAACCGTGGCTCGTTGCTCGCGGAACGGAACCACCTAACTCTAGAATCTGGTGGTCCAGAACCTATATTAACTTGTTCCTGAACATACGGAGTCCTGTCCCCAAAAAAACACACCATATCATACAAATATTCAAGTATCTCAACACTTAAGTAACAAATTATAAGCAACATAAACACAAACTAAATTCAAACAAGATATTGGCACATTGAAATGAATCAGGTTTGAGTTCAATTCAACTAAGATCGAAACAAACATTAAATTCACTATCCATTTGAATATTTCAGATCAAACAGACAACCTTAATCGGAGTTAATAGAGGGAAATTAGGGTTTTGTTGAGTTGCATAGCATACTTGACAAGAGAGAGGAGGCGCTTCTCGGCGTTGATGATGTGGTCGGTGGAAGTTGGGATCCAACGCAGGACAGAAGGCAAGAAACGACGAAGCGAGGAAGATGTTGTTGTTGCAGAAGAAGCAGAGGTTTGGAGATTGGTTTTGCCAATGTTTTCTGCCATTGTCGCCAACCAACGCGACCGAATTGCGTTCATGGAGCAGGATTAACTAACTATGTTGTCTCTTCAAATTTGTGAGCATGATTAGAAGCGTGTAGCAATTGCAGACAGACAGATAGAGCATGGAGGAGTGAAAATTGATGATTGATGAATGGGTGCGACGCAAGAAAGAATAATACAAACACAAATGCTCAACTGCTTACGCGAGTAATGACGCACCTACTCATCTATACTCTTCTAATTTTATCCTCTAATTTTGTAAAAATGTTTTGCTAAGAGCAACTACAATACAATGAAATGCAAGTGTTCCTTATTTGGTTCCTTACACACTATTTTGCACTATTCTGCATTATTCTTGTGGGTCCGTATTGCCACATCAAACTTAAGTAACTACTAAGAACATCTTTATTCATCACATTTACTAAAGTGTCTACACTTTATTTTATATTACTTTTTACAATTTCTCATAGTACTATATCATCTAAACCACTTTACTAATTTTTTACTCCAACCCAACAACTCTTAAAAGTTTCTCTAGTAGACCTCACAATCAACACCAAACCACTTTTACTTCACTATAATAATAATAAATTTTTTATTTTTTGTGCACAATGTGAAGAGACATAGTGTCTTGTTGTAAACACTAATTTTTGACAGTATGGAGATCTCATTTGCTCAAATGGTGTGAAACACTCATCTTCAAGTGTCTTAGGCAAGAGACACTTCCATTGGAGATACTCTAAGGAACTGAAGCAGATTTTGCTTAAACACATAGTTCCTTATTTTACTATTACTGGGTCCTACCATAGCACATATATTTATAGTTTTTATTCCACCTAATTTAGATTTAAAATTAAACGAATACTATAATTAAATATTAACTTTATTAATTTGTATAAAAAAAGCAAAAAAAAAAAACAAAAAAAAAACAAAAAAAAACGGTTGATTGGAGCCCAAATGGTTAAAAACCTGGGCCAACAGGTCAAAAGGAGCCCAAAAGACCAAAAAACCTGCTCTAGCCGGTTTTAGAGCAACCCTAACGTTAAGAAACCTGTTGAACCGGTTATCTGCTATAAAAAAATTTCCTCTCATCCCCTCACGCGTTTCATCTTCTTCATTCTTCCTCTCTTCTCTGAAACCTTCTCTTTATGTGTAAAGTTTGTTTTTTAAATGTAAAGTTTGAATTTTTTCAATAAAATTTTTATTTTTGTGTTCTGTTTATGTCTCTGTTGATCTTACTTCTTCAATTTCTTCCTTTCTGTTTATTCCCCCCCTGAAAGCCGTTGAAGAATATGTGAGAGAAAATATTGTATTTTAATTAAGGAACCAAAAAGCAAAGTTCCTTACATAAGGAACTCTGGGCACTGTTCAAGAATTAAGAAACCTGCTCCAATGCATAGGAAATTGTCCCTTGGTTTCTTAGCAACTACTGCTGGGCTAAGAAAACAACACTGGAGTTGCTCTAAAAGCATCTTCAATCATAGAATGCTAGTTGGGTTGCTTAAAAACTATTTTAATGGATTTAGACTATCACATAGGATTTAAGAAATTCATAAGTAGCTTTTAGAGCATCTCCAATCATTGGGTTGTTAGTTGAGTTGCTTAAACATTATTCTGGTGGGTCCAAACTGTCACATATGATTTAAGCAAATCATAACTTATACAGATTTCGCTATAACCACGGTTTTTTATTCCACCTTTGGTTGGATCTCACTATATCTCATATATTTATACTATTTTAAAGTCATGACACTATTCAATGGCATAAATGAAAAAGAAAGTATATTTTGTTAGTCAAAAAGCAAGTAGAAAGAGAATAAGCAACCAATTGTTGCTTAAATAAGCAACGTTGCTAAAATTTAAGCAATAAGAACTGTCATGTCATGTTGCTCCAACAATATCTCAAAATAAGCAACGTTTCTTAGGTGCTCCAACTAGGTTAAGAAATTTGCATTGGAGATACTCTAACTAACGAGACATGAATAATGTTGTCTTGACCTCTCATTTCCACCTTTACTTTAGGTAAATAAGAAGAGAAGACGGAAAAATGTGTGATATGATTTGCGATGTGACACAAAATGCAGATAGGAAGAAAAAATGTGTGGAAATTTGATTGAGAGAAATTGAAATGTGTATGAATCTGTAACACCCCGATTTCGGTGGCGTCACTTTAGTAACCAAAAGTAAACTTAATGCGGAAAAACGTGAATATTTTTTTTTGTCGATAGTAACTAAGACAAGACTGAATTAAATGAAACGCAAATGCGAAAAACAACAGAACTAATGTACAATATATAATACAGCCACCGCTGTAAGTAACAACCTCGTCACGAGTAACCTCCAGTGACGGAAATAAAAGTGTAGCGCCCGAAGGCAATATGTACAGACTGAAAGTAAAGGTGAAGTGTCCGCAACACCATCCCTCAAAACTGAGAATCAGCTGGCCCATCGGCCTGAAGCAAGACCTCCTAAGTCCAACCAACTCTCTGTGATTCCTGTAAAGAAACCACACAAAAAGCTATAGGTGGGAAACTACCCTGTCCCAAAAGAAACAAATGATGTTCAGAGCTAAGACTCTACTCCTACACTAATCCCATCTTGAGGAGCTCACACCAGCACTAAAACCTACATGCTAGCATGATCGTCGTCCGAATTCGAAATCCAGAACGACCTAGTCTATGTACACCATCCGTCATCCTCTCGCTACCGCGATGCGCTCTTGTTCCAGCATCTCAACTCTAGTTCCCCCCGAAGGGTGAACCATCATGATCTAGTCCGCCAAAGACATCTGACAAAGGGCGTTTGTCCGCCAAAGCACACACAGAAGACGCGAGGGTCAACTCCAAAGAATTACGTAAATAGTAGCACCAATAGATATAGATAAGAGAATAGCCACTTAGGCTTATAGCTAGGGATAACATCCTAGGGTTGCATACTCCATAATGAACTTAACAGCAATAATAACAATTAACGTGTTCCAAATAGGATTAACAAATAACAATCACATTCGACAACTAAATTAGTATGCATGTTGCATGATATGCAATGCAGGTTAACCCAGTCAACCAATATGCATTCCGGAACGGATGGACATCAACGGATCAGCCCTAGCACCAGCCACGGTGGGACCATTTCGGCCCGCGTGCCTCTTACTCCAACGACAGCGGTAGTCAGATCAGCATAAAACCCGAAGGCCTGCCATTTCGGTCTGCTACTAAGAGTCACCTAGCAGTGCTCTTACGCGGAAATCCTGGTCTTATGACCATTTTGGAATCCGACGAGGTCCAGAGTACGTCCTGTGTTAATACCTCATTAATGTTGCATGAATGCAGGATGATTAGACAAACAACGTCTCCGAATCTCACTCGACACGTCGCCACGTGTTCTAGGTAAATTAAAGTCTCTAAAAGCTTACCCTAAGGTAAAGTCGATTCTGCGACAAAAGACACACCTTTCAACAACACACAACTCATGATGATCTCCAAATCATCCGACTCATCTCAGTCCGATGGTCGTAACTGCTCAACGAGCAAGAGTATCACATACTCGGAAACTATCAATTTCCCGGACTTATCCCCAGGATAACCCAACAACGCATAGCTACTCCAACAGCACAAGAGCATCAACATACTCAACACTTCTCAGCTTCCTCAACGATTGCATCCGACGACACTTCTCGTTTTCCAAAGACTAAGATTTGCATCCGAAGCTTCCTTTCGAGTTTATTATCATTAATTGAAGATTTAGAGGTTGTTTAATGTCTTATGAGTTTTCTTTTCAAAATAATATCCTTTTTAGTCTTATCGCAAATCCTATAAGTTCTCGGGATCTCCTAATCCCCAAATGACACCAGAGAATGCCTCGATCCATGAAACACCATAACAAGGTCCGAATCTCATTCGTCCTATCAAACTTTCTCAAAACTCTCAAAATAACTAGAGATTCAGTGAGAAGCCCTCACCTGTAGATTCTCCAGGACGATCTCCTAACACTTGTTCACAATCAAAGGCTTGCTCCTCTGGGAATTCCTCAAAATCACCTTTAGAGCAAAACCACAGAAATACTATCAGAATCTATCGAAAACTAAGCTATCGATACTTACTAAGGTTACTCGAAGTAATCTATACTCTAAGGTACGATAATCTAGCGCGAAAGGACAAGTTTTCGGAAAAGGAAATTTCCTCCTCCCCCCTTAATAGGTTCGGCCACTTTAGGTAATTAGGGGACTCGATTTTTCTTCGATCCAACTTGGTTCCTATGCTATCATTAGCCGTAACTAAGGGTATTCTGAACTCGGAAAAATTATCGGATCAAAAACTGTCGCAGGGGTATTTTGGTCATGATTTTTAACTTAGAAATTTCCAAAACTAAAATCCCAAAAACCAAATTTTGCAGGGACGTCACCAATGACGTTTATGACATCTAATCCTACTAGCACTAAGCTAAGGCGATAGTTTTCAGCCTAAAGGTTGAAGCTTTACTCCAAAAACTCCAAAAATGGGTATTTTAGGCTAAAATTGATTCCGGCGGAATTCCGGCGACATAACGGAAAATCTAACCCGGCAGAAGTGATCTTGGGCACATAAGGAAGAGGTTTAGAATCAGAAATGAAATATTCAGGATAGTTTTGCAAAAACCCATAAACTATCAGCTCAGAAAAGTCTACAGAAAAGCTATGGAAAAGCGATCAGAGGTAAGGATTAGCGACTATACCTCGAAACCTTGAAGCAGCAACTAACGGATCAACGATCAAGCAAGTAATGAAGAAAATTCTTCTTCCTTCTTCCTTGGTGAAGCTCGCGGCCTTGAGGAGAGAAAATGGAGGAGTTTTGTGTTTTTTTCTCACTTGTTTGCTATATATAGAAGATGGAAATTCGCGGGAAAATGAAAGTTTCGCGAATCTGATTTTTCTGGCTTCATTCTCCATGAATTCTAAGATATGTTTTGGAAAAAGAATTCCAAAACTATAAAGAGGTCTCCTTGTATTTTTGGCGACTAATGCATAATCGGTATAAAACTATTTTACTCGATAAGTTGCTTTTTGCATCGAATGTCGGAATGGAAAACTTCCTTCTAAAGAAAGATTGAAATCATCAAGAGAAATGGGTGTACGCGTGTAGAATCTTCATTTGATGTTCCGAATAGAAAAATTCCTCATAGTCGGGTGATTCTAGGGTTTTGAAATACCAGGGTTTCAGTTTCGGCAAACTTCCGATGATTGGAATCGGACGTTCGTAGATCCTAGAGTTTCGCCTCGAAACGATTTTGATATATGGAAAAAGAGAAGTTCTAACATTTCTCTGAAGATTTTTGGAATTAACTTCCATCGGGCCTATAAGTGAAAACTAGCTATATACTAGGGTTTCTGACCTAGGTTTAAGCGTATAACGATCGTGCTATAACTTAAATCGACTTCGATAAAATCCTTTGACTTTTCCTGAACTTTCTCCTTCATAAATCTTTTTCATTTGACAAACTCTTGTTCAGGTTTCCTTTCACAATACATCAACCCTAATCGTGAATAAGATTTTATTCACTTAGCATACGCTTAAAAACTTGGGCCTTACAGAATCATTACTCAACGAGACATGCTTCGGTCAAAATTCGGAGCTCACATTAAGTAATTATGTCTCCCCCAATAAATTATTATTTATACACACCGTTCAAGAAAGAATCGAATCATATACTCCCCTTGTTTCAATATAACTGTCAACTTAGAGAAAAAATATTTGTTTCATAATAACCGTCCACTTGGAATTTCAAGGTTGCACTAATTGATATTTTTCCATATAATACATCTATGAGAACAATAAATGAGGAGAGATAAAAATACAACTTAAGAGGAAAACTAAGAAAACAAATAATATATTTTAAAAAGTTAATAATATTTATTGCACTTCTTAATATGTGTGCATCTTCTCTAAGTTGACACTTATTATGAAACGGAGGGAGTACTATTTAAATAATTAAGGATCACAATTATCCGTTAGCTGTACTTTACGTTATTAATGTATACCAAAAAACAATTCGTTAATGTAGCCCTCACTCCTTTGTAAAATAAGAATAAAAGTAACAATGTTGATAATTTTGAAAAATGGGAACTAGGCCTGTCCAGAACGGGCCGGCCCGAACCGAAACCGGCCTAAACCGACGTTTTTTTGTCCACTCGGTCAGGTCGGGTCGGTTCTCGGGTTCACGGGTGTAAAAAAACGGTCCTGGATGGTTTGGTTCGGTCGAGTTCGGTTTAGGCGCTGGTCCGACCGAACCAGAGATATATATAAAAAAAAAATTTAACCCTAGCCTCATTTTCTCTTATTTTCCAACCCTAGCCTCCTTCATCTATGCGCCTCCTCCTTCTTCTTCTTGTACTTCCAGCCTTCTCCATGCGCTACCACCCTCACCCACACGGTTTCGAGCCTCCTTCTTCTTCACTCGACGCCACCCTCGTCTCTCCCACTGTCCAATCTTCATCTGAAGCTGCCATCGACGAAGAAGGAAGCGCACGAAGCACGTTTGGTTGGAGCAGATATGGAGTGCGTTTGGTCGCCACCATCCAACGTCGTCTCACCACCAACCTCAGGTCTTTGCTCTCTGGCTCTACCTCACTCGATCTGCTCTCCCTCTCACGATCTGGCACGATCTCCAGAAGATGGTGAAGAGAACACCGTTCATGGCCTCTCTTGATCTGGTTGATTTGGTGATGGTTTAATTTCAGTGTAAAATTAGGTCTTCTTCTTCTCTTCTCTTTTTGTCTGTAGCAAAATGTTGATTTCTAGGTTTTATCATGTCCAAAATTTTGGATCTATGTAATATGCATGTTTTGGAATTGATTGTATTTTTTTGAAAATTTTCTATCTTTGCTTTGAGGGTTTGGGTTTCTGTCTTGGATCTTCTTCTGTTTTGGGGATTTTTTTTTTAATCAAGAACCGACAACACCGACCGACCCGGCTGTAACCCGACAAACCCGAACCCGACAAACCCGATGTTGTTGGACGGTCGGCGGCGGGCCTGATGGTTGGGCGTTTTTCACCCGCCGTAACCGACGCCGGCGGCCCGAATCCGACCGTACCCGACCTATGGACACCCCTAATGGGAACAATGGGCAATACATAAGCATGTGTCGTAATATAAATGGAAGGAGTATTATTATTTAGCAGGTGCGCAACAGTCGAGTTTGGGTCTGAAAATTCAAAACTAACACAAATTGTAATTTGATATATGCAATCCGATAGCGGCTGTTTCATGCCTCGGTTGAATTGGGTTACGATTAGTTTGGGTACTCCAATGGGTAGACATGATTTTGAACTAGTTATATTTATTCTCTTTAGTTTGGTTGAAATCTATGCACTAAAATGGAGAAAGAGGGTGCGCGTGAGATTCCTTGAGGGATTGCAGGCACACTGCTTCCGTTTTCATTTCAGTTTCTGTCCTTATGGATTGCCCATCTTTTCTATTTCAGTTTCTGTTTTATTGGGGCATCTTATTTTAGTTGTTGTATCGGTTGGCTGTGTGTTTCTCCCAAAGTCATGGCTTTTTAGGATACTTGACCTGTATTTGGATCTATTATCTCAATATATTATATTTTGATCTTTCAAAAAAAAAATGGAGAAAGAGAAAACGAGTAATGACTCATTCACACTTCTCTTTCTCTCTCATCTCATTTTCACACATTTATTTTCTATCACATATCATTTAACTCATTTCTCTTTTCTCCTAATATTTATCAAGGTGGAGGTAGAATAGAGATGTTTACAAAATATTATTCAGAAATAAAAACGCGCAAGAGAGAAAGAAATTAGAAATAGTGTTGCTAAGTCACACAAAAGTTATAGTTTTTCTCCAATAATAATGAAATCGGCCAGATAACAAACTCATATATGGAACAAGCGACTCCAAGGTTGAATAACCCGCCATGAGTAACAGAAAATCCACAAGCTCCCTTAAAAGATTATGCGCAAATTTCTCCTCGTTAAAAGACAACTTAAAGTTCTTTTACTTCACTTCCTCCACCCTAAATCCTTACATCATATGCTAGCAAGAGCAGTGTGCAACGACTCCGCGTGAATTGGTTTCCCAGTCCCAATCTTCTGAACCACTTTGTTCGTGTACCCTGAACTGCCTCCTCGACATCTCTTTCATCAAATAGGACAACAAGTATTTCATCTTCCACCTGCCTTCCATATTGCTGCTGCTTGTGGATTATTCTGTACACTAATGAAATAATTGAAAACAAAGAGTTCAGCGATGAAACAAGCTCAAACGATAGCGGGAAAAAATCACAATTAATGGATTATGGAACACTATACAAGGTGTTGGGAAATCCGCAAGTATACGAATCCACTCGGTTTTAATTATCGAACCACAGGGATTGTGAGTGAATAAATTCAGCTTAAGCCTTGAGTTTGAAGGTTTGTTTTATTGAGATAAACATATGTCGAAGTAGTATTAAGGAAAAAGGAAAATAAAAAGACAATTTAGAAAAGAAAATGCTTTGGGTTTCTCAACTAGTCAATTCAAGCACATCATTCTATGCACATGTTCTCATGAATCTCTCCTTGATGCCATATCCTAAGCAACTACCTATCGATGCATCGCATAGATAATCCTTTCAAACCAAAAGATAAGCCCAATTTCTTGTATACTTAAACATTTGTTTGAAGCATAAAAATTACAAAGTTCAGGCCAACGAACCCCAACCCTTCCTCTATTCCTAGTAGCCAAGATAGAAGGGGTAATCCCAAATCAGTTCCCTAATCTATAACAAACTTATGTTCTGATTATAGAAAAGCATACAACAAGCATGCATTCAAGCTTAGATTAAAATTCAGAAAATGGGATTCAAGAGGAGAAGAAGAACATGTGGGAAAGAACTTAAGATTATAACTTAAATATGAAAAGTCTTACAAGAAAACCAAAGTCATAACCATGCTTGGCTAAGAACCTGGATTACAAGCTTGGAAGAAGCTCTCCTCCCCTCTGAGTCTTCTAAATTACAAGAGTTTATTCTCCAAATGTTATGAAACAAAACAACTAAACACATATTTATAGGCAAAATGGGTGAGTTTCTACTGTGTCGGGCGCTCAGGCGCTCTTTGATCATGCTCAGGGGAGTTTCTCGCTGGAAAGTCCCTTGATCTTCATTTTTACTCCACTTTAATGCCTCCTTCAAGTCTCCAAGCCTCTATACCTTCCATCTTCAGCTGATTCAACCTGAAAACTTGATGAACTAGCTAGGAAAATATCTTGAAACTCAAATGTTAGTTTTGCACAAAGGCCCCAAAACAAGTGGAAACTACCTATGACTCCTAAACTCTAATAAAATGCAACTAAAGTCCCTAAAAAACCATGAAATTACCAAAACAAAGCAAAAACACAAATAAAGATAAAAATGTATGAGAATGCATGAAACACTACATGAGACACAAGAAAAATACTCAAAACTAACAACTAAATAGCCCTAAAAACAAGAGAGAATCCCGGTCATCACAAGGAGGCTTTGGAAGAAAATTCTAGCAGAGAAAAAAGAGGAAGGAGGGCTGGAGCTCCAGGGGTTGACATTCACTTTATCTAGGATATTTGTATTCTATTTTAGGATTAATGTATACAAAACTTTGCCTTCTACATGTGTTTTTTGATTGATTTTTGTATTGTACTTCATACAATTATGGATAGGTGTTTGGTTTGATTGGTATGGATGTTATTTTGATTTGTGACAATTATGGATTATGTGTTTGGGTGCGGCCTTCGTACTTTAAAGTGTGTGGTGGGTCAGGAAATTAAGAGTGCTATGTATCATACTTTAAAATGCATATTAGGTACAAAAACTAAAATAAGACATGATAAAAACATACTTCCTCCGTTCCTAATTATAAGACCTAATACAAAAAATTGCGCCTATTAAGGAAGCATTAAATGTGTCTAATTAGTGTATTGGTTTTACAAAAAAATGCATACATTCTTCCATATTTACCCATTGTCATTTTCTCTCACTAGTAATCATTGTATTAATGGTAGGTGGTAATTAAAATTTTGAAAATGAAGACACACAATTAATGTCATATATTTAAGAGCATGCAAAATGTAAAACTAGGTCTTATAATTAGATGCAAAACTAAAACATGATACATGAGCAGTAATTTATTAAACAACAAAACATAATTACAATAGGCCCTAAACCCTAAACCGGTAACTCAAACATAGTACAATAGAAATTATAATAAATACTAGACTATAAACTCATGTAGCATGTTTTGGCAAATCTTCCTACTCTTGAGCTCTTGAGTTTGTGGATCCAGGTCATCAAGTTCAGAGCATACATTATTTTGTGGCTGTTTAGGCTATGCAAGTGATGCGGGCTGATGAGGCCACATTTATGGGACCAAAATTTTACCAAATACCTTCCACATTTTTTACTTTGAGAACTCAAAATAAGGACAGTCAACTCGTACATTAGCTACTTTGAAAGACTAAATCTAAATATCCAAATCTTCATATAATCTTCACATAATTATTCTTCACATAATCTCCATATAACATTTCTTCTACAACTTAAATCTTAAAATTGCAGAAAAAATGTTAGTTGAGGAATATGTAAAGACCAATAGGAGTTGGCTCAAAGTTGTCCAATGGTTGAGTGAATAACAATTTTTTTATATTTTTGTCCTGTTCTTCGCCTTTTATTTTTTCTGGTCCCATAACCATTTTGAAATCAAACAAAGAACAAGAGTTTCATTTTTTCTAGTGCTTCAATTTTTGTCAAATCAAACGCTCCAATATAACTTTGCTTGTAAATAAATTTATAACCTGGCCACAATTGTCATATGCAGAGGAATATGCTAGTAGGCAACTAGGCCAAACCGTAGATCCATAAAATAATCAATCTAAGAAGTCTTGGGTAATCCTAGACAAAGCTCTGTATGTACTAAGTACAGACATAGGAAAAACCACCCTAAGTTTGGTTCATTGTTAACTAAAAGAATCAAACAACAAGATTGTCTTTGAGGCCGGTCAATCTCCAAACGCATGCCTGTAACCTTAGCTACTGAATCATGTACCAGCTGATCGACTAGTGGGTATAAACCTTCACCAAGCATCTAGCAAAACCACTCATGAATGGATTTCAGTAGGAGGGTGAATAACACAAATATAGGTGTAAGTTGAAACAATGAAAGAAAACAAGGCTTACAGTTCTCTATTGCTCAAGGGGAGCATTTGCATTTGCTGGAGCGATAGACAAAGCCTGAATGAGCATAGGGACTTGCATGTTACGACCAGGGGGTAGCGATAAACATGTCCCCTTGGAAGCGCCTAAAGATAAAAAAAACATAATTCTAAATATCAATCCGACAATACAACAAAAATGAGGGGGAGAGTTAAACTAGATATGTGCATGAGCAGACCTATTGTTGCATTATAGGCATTGGCTGCAGGGGTTGTTGAACATGACCTGCTCGACATCCCCTTAGGCGTTGGCCTTGTTGCCCCTGCAGAACCATTGGAATAAATAGGGTTGAGCATGATTATTTGACCCGACCCAACTTAACCGAGTCCAAAACAACATGAACGGGCGGGTCGGGTCGGATGCATCGGAACGGGTTAATCTGCCATGGTTCCAGATGGGTAGATACGGTCGGGTTCGGGTTGAATAATTAAAAACCCTCGAAACCTGACTCGAACCGCATATGTCAGAATCAGATGTTTTAGATAGCAGCTCGCCCATTTTTCTCTCACATGCAAGGAAAATCTCCTCCGCTTCTCCCCTCATTTCAGAAGCCTTGGCAGCCAGAGAGGCTCTAATCATAGGTCTGAACATGAATCTAGAGTCCTTCATAGTCAAATCAGATTGTAAAGGTCTAGTAGAGTGTATATGCAATAACAAAGGAGACTGGATAATTTTATCAATTATACAGGACATTCAAAGTATTAGAAGGCAATTCAGAAAATGCAGCTTAAGGTGGACACCGAGAGAAGGTAATTCACATGCCCATGATCTTGCTAAAGCAGCCATATCTACAAAAAAATTCAATTTGGATGAGGAGAAATTGAAGTCTAGCAGAATAGTGGTAGAGAATAGTAAGGTCTGAAAGGTGGAGTAGTTGGTAACCACGGTTAGTCTTTCAAGTGCTTTTTACTATTTTTATATTTTTTGGTTGGTAACCACTAACCATGGTAAGACTACCCCTGGTTCCGATGCCAATAACACTATTTTTATATTTTTTGTAACTTTCTTTGTCTGCTAGTCTTTCTTGGAATGCAGAAGGCATGTGACCATGTCCACTCGTTGTAAATGTTTCTCTTGCGTAATTCCAGTGTTTATTGGGCCCTATGCCACTTGTATATGGACTTGGTCCATTTTTATTTATGAATCCAAGTTCCAGCGACAAAAAAAAACCCTAGATATATAAGTCACACAAATTAGAAATACAACACTCAGCTCCACCGCATCTGACTTCACTGTAATCTCCTTCTTCAAGATACAATACTCTGTTCTTCAAGCACTCCATCTCCACCGCTTCTGACTTCACTGTAATCTCCTCCTTCTCCACGTATATCATCTTTCTCAACTTCTCCTGGACCACTTCATCTCAATTGGTTTTTTTTCTGGCTTCTTTTCACTTGTGTAACTCCTTGAGCTTTCTCCTCACAAGTATACCCGTTATAACCGACCCGCATAACCCGCTCATCGATTCAACCCGCACCCGATCTATCCGAGGCTTCCATCGGTCGGAAATGGTTTCATATATGCTTGATTCAAACCCGTCAAAACCCGATATGATAAACCCGAGCCCGCCCGAAACCGACCCATGCTTAGCCTTAGGAATAAAGAACCCATGGTATCCTAATCCAGCCTGATCATTGGAGGGAAACAAATAAACTTAAAAAAATTTACAAGTAAGTGAAGGAAGTGCAAAACATCCGATAGTAATACTACATTAAGAAAAGAAGAAAACAATTAATATATGTTCTTGAAAATATGTTTACTTTTGACGGCCTCTTTGACTCCAATGCAATCAGTCGCTTGTGGGGTTCACCCTTCCACATAACCTCAAGAGTAGTAAGCTGGATTGCAAGGTCATTGCACTTACACTAGAAAATAACACAAGCAAAGAAAACAATGTAAGGAATTCTGAAAAATATGTGCAAAACAGACTAGGGTGGTTGATGCAATATATTCCAATTTCCTTCAAATTACCTTGATTTCGAACTGCCTCTGAAACTGTTCATATCTTCTTATTGCAACTTGCATGGCTGCAGATTCATATAGGACTTCTACTCTCCTCTTGCATGATGGGTGGGTGGACTATAGATCTAGAAATTCCTCATCGTTAGATTCTTCATCAAAACCCAATGCAATTAAGCATGCAGAAGCCTCCCTTAGATCAAACCCGACAATAGCAAGCAGCATAAGGCTGATCTCGTAAGCCTCAAATTCATTCTTGAAATACTAACCTCAGTTAAAAATTAAGAATATGCAATAATTGAAAATAATGCTAAAGTAATTGAATTACAATAATTGAAAATAACATGACATTAATTAGTTACCTTCTGGATCTCTTCTTCCGATACAGGTCCATTCTATACTTAGCAGATTCCAACAAAGATATCATTTTATCGCCAAAGAAACTTCTATTCCGACCGGAAAAGATGTCCAAGTCTTTCGGAAAATGATAAGCATCCTTAAATGGCTTTTCCTTGGCAAGATGTCGTGCAAGGATGTGCACCATTTCATATCAAATGGTGCATGCACTTCCTATCACCACATCTCTTTTCTTGGTTTGCTGCAAAAACTCCTTACATATGGCTATTTTGCCTCTATGAGTGGAAAATGTCGTCACGGCTGTATTCAATTCTATAAACTTCCATTAGTGTAAAAACCTAGGAAAAGCCCATGGTTTGCTTTTGGTTTCATCCTTAAATTTTGCAAGAAAATGAGCTCCAATAGCATCCACCATCAAATTAGGTATTTTCATTTCTTTGAATTTCCTAAAATCTATTTGCCCCACAATATGATCCCAGAGGATAGGATAGGCCATAAAAGTAGAATAGTTTAGAAATGAATACATACAATTGTAGTACAGTGTTCCCCAATGACTGCAAATTTCAAAATAAAAAATCCTAGTAAGGATGCTTCTTGCAAGTGTCCATGGCAGTTCTTTAATGCCCCTTCTCCCCACAATCTTGAACTGAAAATACCTCCCTAAATTTCGACTGATTGTTCCATAACAAAGAAGCAACCATGTTGATCCCATAAACCATGACATCTTGAGATCCTACGAAAAAATGGAAGTTCACCGAAATATCTGGCTTCAATGACATTTATGACCAAATCAATCACAAAATAAGCAAGAAACTCCTACGATATAGGGGAGAAGATAAGAATCCACCGAAGGGTTTTTTTTTCTGGTAACATACAGAAGCCATTGAAGGGTTTAATGACATGTATGAACCAAATCAATCACAAAATAAACAAGAAAATCCTACGAAAAATGGAAGAAGCAAAGAAAACAATGTAAGGAATTCTGAAAAAAATATGTGCAGGGTCATTGCACTTACACTAGAAAATAACACAAACAAAGAAAACAATGTAAGGAATTCTGAAAAATATGTGCAAAACAGACTAGGGTGGTTGATGTAATGTATTCCAATTTCCTTTAAATTACCTTGATTTCGAACTCCCTCTGAAACTGTTCATATCTTCTTATTGCAACTTGCATGGCTGCAGATTCATATAGGACTTCTACTCTCCTCTTGCATGATGGGTGGGTGGACTATAGATCTAGAAATTCCTCATCGTTAGATTTTTCATCAAAACCCGATGCAATTAAGCGTGCAGAAGCCTCCCTTAGATCAAACCCGACAATAGCAAGCAGCATAAGGCTGATCTCGTCAGCCTCAAATTCATTCTTGAAATACTAACCTCAGTTAATTATTAAGAATATGCAATAATTGGAAATAATGTTAAAGTAGTAGAATTATAATAATTAAAAAATAACATGACATTAATTAGTTACCTTCTGGATCTCTTCTTCCGATACAGGTCCATTCTATACTTAGCAGATTCCAACAAAGATATCATTTTATCGCCAAAGAAACTTCTATTCTGACTGGCAAAGATGTCCAAGTCTTTCGGAAAATGATAAGCATCCTTAAATGGCTTTTCCTTGGCAAGATGTCGTGCAAGGATGTGCACCATTTCATATCAAATGGTGCATGCACTTCCTATCACCACATATCTTTTCTTGGTTTGCTGCAAAAACTCCTTACATATGGCTATTTTGACTCTAGTAGTGGAAAATGTCGCCACGACTGTATTCAATTCTATAAACTTCCATTTGTAATAGTGTAAAAACCTAGGAAAAGCCCATGGTTTTCTTTTGGTTTCCTCCTCAAAATTTGCAAGAAAATGAGCTCCAATAGCATCCACCATCAAATTAGGTATTTTCATTTCTCTGAATTCCCTAAAATTTATTTCCCCCATAATATGATCCCAGAGGACAAGATAGACCGTAAAATAGAATAGTTCATAAATGAATACTTACAATTGTAGTCCCAATGACTGCTAATTTCAAAAAAAATCCTAGTAAGGATGCTTCTTCCAAGTGTCCATGGCAATTCTTTAATGCCCCTTCTCCTTACAATCTTGAACTGATGGTTCCTAAATACCTCCTTAAATTTTGAATGATTGTTCCGTAACAAAGAAGAAAACTATGTTGATCCCTTAAACCATGACATCTTGAGATCCTACGAAAAAATCGAAGTTCACCGAAATATCAGGCTTTAATGACATTTATGACCAAATTAATCACTAAATAAGCAAGAAACTCCTACGAAATAGGGAAGAAGATAAGAATCCACCGAAGGGTTTAACAGTTAATTGTGTTTTGGTGTGTGATAGTAAGAAATCGAGGGAGATTAGGGTTTTGATGAGGGAATTGAGTTGCATTGCATACTTGACAAGAGAGAGGACTTCTCGGCGCTGATGATGTGGTCGGTGGAAGTTGGGATCCAACGCAGGACAGAAGGCAAGAAATGACGAAGCGAGGAAGATATTGATGTTGTTGTTGTTGCAGAAGAAGCAGAGGTTTGGAGATTGGTTTTGCCAATGTTTTCTACCATTATCGCCAACCAACGCGACCGAATGGCGTTCATGGAGCAGGATTAACCACCTATGTAATCTATGTTGTCTCTTCAAATCTGCGAGCCTGACTAGAAGCGTGTAGTAATTGTAGACAGATAGAGCATGAAGGAGTGAAAATGAAAAAAATTGGGTTCATATTTGACAGTTATTATTTTTTTTATTGTTACCAAAAAATAGAAAAGAAAAGAAGAAGCGAGAAGTTGAAACTTGATGATTGTAGAGGGAATGAGATGAGGTGGGATGAATGGGTGCAACGCAAGAAAGAATAATACAAAGATAAATGGTCAACTACTTACGCGGGTAATGACGCACCTACTCATCTATACTTTACTAATTTTGTCCTCTAATTTTGTAAAAATGTTTTGCTAAGAGCAACTCCAATGCAAAGGTTCCTTATTTGGTTCCTTACACACTATTCAGTACTATTCTGCACTATTTTTGTGGGCCCGTACTGCACTATTGCTCTAATTTTGTAAAACTGTTTTCTTAAAGCATCTTCAATCATATATTCTAGTTGAATTGTTGAAACATTATTTTAATGGATTTAGACTATCACATAGGATTTAAAAAACTCATAAGCAGCTTTTAGAGCATCCCCAACCATGAGTTGCTTAGACATTATTCTGATAGACACAAACGGTCACATAGGAATTAAGCAACTCATAACTTATGCAGATTTCGCTCCAACCACGATTTCTTATTTTAATTTTGGTTGAATCTCATTATATCTCATATATTTATACTATTTTAAGGTCATGACACTATTCAATGTCATGGATGAAAGAAAAAATATATTTTTTAATACAAAAGCAGACAAAAAGAGAATAAGCAATTGTTGCTTAAATAAGCAACATTGCTGAAATTTAAGCAACGAGAAACTGTCATGTCATGTTGCTCCAACGGTAGCCCAAAAAAAGCAAGTTACTTAGGTGCTTCAACTGGGTTCAGAAACTTGCATCAGAGATACTCTAACTAACGAGACATGAATAATGTTGTCTTGACCTTTCATTTCCACCTTTACTTTAGATAATAAGAAGAGAAGAGAGAAAAACGTGTGATATGATTTGTGATGTGACAGGAAATGCAGAGAAATATATATCGAAACTCAGAGTTCACACTTCTCTTTCTCTCTCATCTCATTTCCGCACATTAATTTTCTGTCACATTACACATCATACCACTCATTTCTCTATTTTATCTTCATATTTATCAAGGTGGAGGTGGAATAGAGACGTTGACAAAACATTACTCAGAAATAAAAAATGAGCAAAAGAAAATAAATTAGTAATAGTGTTGCTAAGTCACACAAAAGTTATAGTTTTTCTCAAATAATATTGAAATCGACAAGAAAACAAACTCATACATCAAGAGACGACTCCAAGGTTAAATTACAAAAAATCTACGAGCTCCCTAAAAAGATTATTGCGCGTCCTTCTCTTCATTAAAAGACAACATAATGTTCTTCTCCTTTACTTTCTCCACCCTAAATCTTGAGCTCCCATGTCAAAATTTGAGAATTCTTGCCCCGATGATGGATTTCCCAAGGCTAACCTATGCGAATTTGGGTGGAAAATGAGTTTTCAAGGGAAAATCTCAAGATGGAAGGGACTCTTGGTTTGTCACGGCGGGCCTCATTGCCTAAATGGTTTCTCTATGCCAAGGTGCCCCCGTGAGCTCCCATGTCAAAATTTGAGAATTCTTGACCCTATGATAAATTTCCCAAGGCTAACCTATGCTAATTTATGTGGAAAATGAGTTTTCAAGGGAAATTCTCAAGTTGGAAGGGAGAGTTGGTTTGTCATGGCATGCCTCATTTCCCAAATGGTTTCCCTAGACCAAGGTGCCCCCGTGAACTCCCATGTCAAAATTTGAGAATTCTTGCCTCGAGGATGGATTTCTCAATGCTAACCTATGCGAATTTGGGTGGAAAATGAGTTTTCAAGGGAAATATCAAGTTGGAAAGGAGACTTGGTTTGCCACGGATGGCCTCGTTGCCCAAATGGTTTCCCTATGCCAAGGTGCTCTCGTGAGCTCCCATGTCAAAATTTGAGAATTCTTTCCTCGATGATGGATTTCCCAAGGCTAACCTATGCGAATTTGGGTGGAAACCGAGTTTTCAAGGGAAAATCTCAAGTTGGAAGGGAGAGTTGGTTTGTCATTGCATGCCTCATTTCCCAAATGGTTTCCCTAAGCCAAGGTGCCCCCGTGAGCTCCCATGTCAAAATTTGAGAATTCTTGTCCCGAGGATGAATTTCCCAAGGCTAACCTATGCAAATTTGGGTGGAAAATGAGTTTTCTAGGGAAATATCAAGTTGGAAGGGAGAATTGGGTTGCCATGGCATGCTTCATTTCCCTAATGGTTTCCCTAGGCCAAGGTCCCCCCGTGAACTCCCATGTCAAAATATGAGAATTCTTTCCTTGAGGATGTATTTCCCAAGGCTAACCTTTGCGAATTTGGGTGGAAAATGAGTTTTCTTGGGAAAATCTCAAGTTGGAAGGGATAGTTGGTTTATCTTGACATGCCTCATTTCCCAAATGGTTTCCCTAAGCCAAGGTGCCCCCGTGAACTCCCATGTCAAAATTTGAGAATTCTTGCCATGAGGGTGGATTTCGCAAGGCTAACCTATGCAAATTTGGGTGGAAAATGAGATATTAAGAGAAAATGTCTAGTTGGAAGGGACTCTTAGTTTGCCACGGCTTGCCTCGTTACCCAAATGGTTTCTCTATGCCAAGCTTCCCTTGTGAGCTCCCATGTCAAACTTGGAGAATTATTGTCCCGATGATGGATTTTCCAAGGCTATTATATGCGAATTTGGGTGAAAAATTAATTTTCAAGCGAAAATCTCAAGTAGGAAGGGACTCATGGTTTGCCACAGCTGGCCTCGTTGCGTTAATGGTTTCTCTAAGCCAAGGTGCCCCCGAGAGCTCCCATGTCAAAATTTGAGAATTCTTTCCCCGAGGATGGATTTTCCAAGGCTAACCTATGCAAATTTGGGTGGAAAATGAGTTCTCAAGGGAAAATCTCAAGTTGGAAGGGAGAGTTGGTTTGTCATAGCATGCCTCATTGCCGAAATGGTTTCCCGAAGCCAAGGTGTCCCCGGGAACTCCCATGTCAAAATTTGAGAATTCTTACATCGAGGATGAAGTTCTCAATGCTAACCTATGCGAAATTGGGTGGAAAATAAATTTTTAAGGGAAATATCAAGTTGGAAGGGAGACCTGGTTTGCCACAGCTGACCTCGTTTCCCAAATGGTTTCCCTATGACAAGGTGCCCCAGTCAACTCCCATGTCAAAATTTGAGAATTTTTGCCTCGAGGATTTATTTCCCAAGGCTGACCTATGCAAATTTGGATGGGAAATGAGTTTTCAAGGGAAAATCTCAAGTTGGAAGGAACTCTTGGTTTGCCACGGCTGGCCTCGTTGCCCAAATGGTTTCCCTATGCCAAGGTGCCCCCATGAGGTCCAATGAAATAATTTGAGAATTTATGCTCCGAGGATGGATATTCCAAGGCTAACCTATGCAAATTTAGGTGGAAAAAGAGTTATCAAGGGAAAATCTCAAGTTGGAAAGGAAACTTAGTTTGTAATGGCATGCCTCGTTACCCATATGGTTTCCCTAGGTGCCGCCATTAGCTCCCATGTAAAAATTAGAGAATTCTTGCCTCGAGGATGGATTTCCCAAGGCTAAACTATGCGAATTTGGGTGGAAAATGAGTTTTCAAGGGAAATCTCAAGTTGGAAGGGATAGTTAGTTTGTCTTGGCATGCCTGATTTCCCAAATGGCTTCCTTAAGCCAAGGTGCCCCCGTGAACTCCCATGTTAAAATTTCCGAATTCTTGCCTCGAGGATGGATTTCGCAAGGCTAACCCTATGCGAATTTGGGTGGTAAATGAGTTTTCAAGGGAAATATCAAGTTGGAAGGGAGACTTGGTTTGCCATGGCTGGCCTCGTTGCCCAAAGGGTTTCCCTATGCCAAGGTGCCCTCGTGAACTGCCTTGTCCAAATTTGAGAATTCTTGCCGCGAGGATTTAATTCCCAAGGCTGACCTATGCAAATTTGGATGGAAAATGAGTTTTCAAGGGAAAATCTCAAGTTGGAACGGACTCTTGGTTTGCCACGGCTGGCCCCGTTGCCCAAATGGTTTCCCAATGCCCAAGTGCCCCCATGAGGTCCAATGTAATAATTTCACAATTCTTTCCCCGAGGATGAATTTCCCAAGGCTAACCTATGCAAATTTGGGTGGAAAATGAGTTCTCAAGGAAAAATCTCAAGTTGTAAAGGAAACTTGGTTTGCCTTGGCATGCGTCGTTACCCATATGGTTCCCCATGCCAAGGTTCCCCCATTAGTTCCCATGTCAAAATTTGAGAATTCTTGCCTCGAGGATGGATTTCCCAAGGCTAACCTATGCGAATTTGGGTGGAAAATGAGTTTTCAAGGGAAAATCTCAAGTTGGAAGGGATAGTTGGTTTGTCTTGGCATGCCTCATTTCCCAAATTGTTTCCCTAAGCCAAGGTCCCCCCGTGAACTCCCATGTTAAAATTTGAGAATTCTTGCCCCGAGGATGCATTTCCCAAGGGTAACCTATGCAAATTTAGGTGGAAAATGACTTTTCAATGGAAAATATCTAGTTGGAAGGGACTCTAATTTTGTCACGGCGTTCCTCGTTGCCCTAATGTTTTCCCTATGCCAAGGTTCCCTTGTGAGCTCCCATGTCAAAATTGGAGAAATATTGTCCCGATGATGAATTTCCCAAGGCTAGCCTTTGCGAATTTGGGTGTAAAATGAGTTTTCAACGAAAAATCACAAGTTGGAAGGGAGAGTTGGATTCTAATGGCATGCCTCATTGCCCAAATGGTTTCCCTAAGCCAAGATGCCCCTGTGAGCTCCCATGTCAAAATTTGAGAATTCTTGCCCCGGTGATGGATTTCCCAAGGCTAACCTATGCGAATTTGGGTGGAAAATGAGTTTTCAAGGGAAAATTCAAGTTGGACGGGATAGCTGGTTTGTCTTGGCATGCCTCATTTCCCAAATGGTTTCCCTATGCCAAGGTGCCCTCATGAACTCCCATGTCAAAATTTTAGAATTCTTGCCCCGAGGATGGATTTCATAATTCTAACCAATGCAAATTTAGATGGAAAATGAGTTTTCATGGTAAAATATCAAGTTGGAAGGGAGACTTGGTTTGCCATGTAATTCCTCGTTTCCTTATGCCAAGGTGCCCTAGTGATATACCATATCAAAATTTGAGAATTCCTGCTTCGATGATGGATTTCCCAAGGCTATCTTTGCGAATTTTGGTAGAAAATAAATTTTCATTGAAAAACTCAAGTTTGAAGGGAGAGTTTGTTTGTCATGGCATGCCTCATTTCCCAAATGGTTTCCCTAAGCCAAGGTGCTCCCGTGAACTCCCATGTCAAAATTTGAGAATTCTTGCCCCGAGGATGGATTTCCCAAGGCTAACCTATGCAAATTTAGATGAAAAATGAGTTTTCAAGGGAAAATATCAAGTTGGTAGGGAGACTTGGTTTGCCATGAAAATCCTCGTTTCCTTATGCCAAGGTGCCCCCGTGATCTCCTATATCAAAATTTAGAATTATTGCCCCGATGATGGATTTCCCAAGGCTAACCTATGCGAATTTGGTTGTAAAATAAGTTTTTAAGGGAAAATCTCAAGTTGGAAGGGAGAGTTGGTTTGTCATGGCAAGCCTCATTTCCCAAAGGGTTTGCCTAAGCCAAGGTGCCCCCGTGAGCTTCAATGTCAAAATTTGAGAATTCTTTCCCCGATGATGGATTTCACAAGGCTAACCAATGCGAATTTGGATGGAATATGAGTTTTCAAGAGAAAATATCAAGTTGTAAAGGATAGTATGTTTTTCTTGGCATGCCTCATTTCCCAAATGGTTTCCTTAAGCCAAGGTTCCCCCGTGAACTCCCATGTCAAAATTTGAGAATTCTTGCCCCGATAATAGATTTCCAAGGCTAACCGATGCAAATTTAGATGGAAAATGAGTTTTCAAGGGAAAATATCAAGTTCAAAGGGAGACTTGGTTTGCCATGAAATTCCTCGTTTCCTAATGCCAAGGTGCCCCCGTGATCTCCCATATCAAAATTTGAGAATTCTTGCCCCGATGATGAATTTCCCAAGGCTGACCAATGCAAATTTGGGTGGAAAATGAGTTTTCAAGGGAAAATATCAAGTTGGAAGGGAGACTTGGTTAGCCATGAAATTCCTCGTTTCCTTATGGCAAGGTGCCCCTGTGATTTCCCATATCAAAATTTGAGAATTCCTGCCCCGATGATGGATTTCTCAAGGATAACCTATGCAAATTTGGGTGGAAAATGAGTTTTCAAGGGAAAATTCAAGTTGGAAGGGATAGTTGGTTTGTCTTGGCATGCCTCATTTCCCAAATGGTTTCCCTATGCCAAGGTGCCCTCATGAACTGCCATGTCAGAATTTGAGAGTTCTTGCCCCGAGGATGGATTTCATAAGGCTAACCTATGCAAATTTAGATGGAAAATGAGTTTTCAAGGGAAAATTCAAGTTGGAAGGGATAGTTGGTTTGTCTTGGCATGCCTCATTTCCCAAATGGTTTCCCTATGCCAAGGTGCTCTCATGAACTCCCATGTCAAAATTTGAGAGTTCTTGCCCCGAGGATGGATTTCATATGGCTAACCTATGCAAATTTAGATGGAAAATGAGTTTTCAAGGTAAAATATCAAGTTGGAAGGGATAGTATGTTTGTCTTGGCATGCCTCATTTCCCAAATGGTTTCCCTAAGCCAAGGTTCCCACGTGAACTCCCATGTCAAAATTTGAGAATTCTTGCCCCGATGATAGATTTCCTAAGGCTAACCTATGCAAATATAGATGGAAAATGACTTTTCAAGGGAAAATATCAAGTTGGAAGGGAGACTTGGTTTGCCATGAAATTCCTCGTTTCCTTATGCCAAGGTGCTCTAGTGATCTCCCATATCAAAATTTGAGAATTCTTGCCTCGATGATGGATTTCCCAAGGCTATCCTTTTCGAATTTTGGTAGAAAATAAATTTTCACTGGAAAACTCAAGTTGGAAGGGAGAGTTTGATTGTCATGGCATGCCTCATTTCCCCAATGGTTTCCCTAAGCCAAGGTGCCCCCGTGAACTCCCATGTCAAAATTTGAGAATTCTTGCCCCGAGGATGGATTTCCCAAGGTTTACCTATGCAAATTTAGATGCAAAATGAGTTTTCAAGGGAAAATATCAAGTAGGAAGGGAGACTTGGCTTGCCATGAAAATCCTCGTTTCCTTATGCCAAGGTGCCCCCGTGATCTCCCATATCAAAATTTTAGAATTCTTGCCCCGATGATGGATTTTTCAAGGCTAACCTATGCGAATTTGGTTGTAAAATAAGTTTTTAAGGGAAAATCTCAAGTTGGAAGGGAGAGTTGGTTTGTCATGGAATGCCTCATTGCCCCAATGGTTTCCCTAAGCCAAGGTGCCCCAGTGAGCTCCCATGTCAAAATTTGAGAATTCTTACCCCGATGACGGATTTCACACGGCTGACCTATGCGAATTTGGGTGGAAAATGAGTTTTCAAGGGAAAATATCAAGTTGGATGGGATAGTATGTTTGTCTTGGTATGCCTCATTTCCCAAATGGTTTCCCTAAGCCAAGGTTCCCCCGTGAACTCCCATGTCAAAATTTGAGAATTCTTGCCTCGATAATAGATTTCCAAGGCTAACCGATGCAAATTTAGATGGAAAATGAGTTTTCAAGGGAACATATCAAGTTCAAAGGGAGACTTGGTTTGCCATGAAATTCCTCGTTTCCTAATGCCAAGGTGCCCCCGTGATCTCCCATATCAAAATTTGAGAATTCTTGCCCCGATGATGGATTTCCCAAGGCTGACCTATGCTAATTTTTGTGCAAAATGAGTTTTCTTTGGAAAATCCCAAGTTGGAAGGGAGAATTGGTTTGTCATAAAATTCCTCGAAGCCCAAACGGATTCCCTATGCCTAGGTGCTCCCATGAGCTCCAATGCAAAAATTTGAGAATTCTTGCCTCGAGGATGGATTTCCCAAGGCTAACCTTTGCGAATTTGGGTGTAAAATGAGTTTTCATGAGAAAATTTCAAGTTAGAAGGGAGATTTGGTTTTTAATGGCATGCCTCAATGCCCAAATGGTTTCCCTAAGCCAAGTTGCCCCCGTGAGCTCCCATGTCAAAATTGGAGAATTCTTGCCCCGGTGATGGATTTCCCAAGGCTAACCTATGCGAATTTGGGTGGAAAATGAGTTTTCAAGGGAAAATTCAAGTTGGAAGGGATAGTTGGTTTGTCTTGGCATGCCTCATTTCCCAAATCGTTTCCCTATGCCAAGGTTCCCTGGTGAGCTCCCTTGTCAAAATTGGAGAATTATTGTCCCGATGATGGATTTTCCAAGGCTAACCTTTGCGAATTTGGGTGTAAAATAAGTTTTCAAGGGAAACTACCAAGTTGGAAGGGAGACTTGGTTTACCATGTAATTCCTCGTTTCCTTATGCCATGGAGCCCCCGTGATCTCCCATATCAAAATTTGAGAATTCTTGGCCCGATGATGTATTTCCCAAGGCTAACCTATGCGAATTTGGTTGTAAAATAAGTTTTCAAGGGAAAATCTCAAGTTGGAAGGGATAGTTGGTTTGTCATGGCATGCCTCATTGCCCAAATTGTTTCCCTAAGCCAAGGTGCCCCCGTGAGCTCCCATGTCAAAATTTGAGAGTTCTTACCCCGATGACGGATTTCACAAGTCTAACCAATGCGAATTGGTGGAAAATGAGTTTTCAAGGGAAAATATCAAGTTGGATGGGATAGAATGTTTGTCCTGGAATGCCTCATTTCCCAAATGGTTTCCCTAAGCCAAGGTACCCCCGTGAACTTCCATGTCAAAATTTGAGAATTCTTGCCCCGATGATAGATTTCCAAGGCTAACAGATGCAAATTTAGATGGAAAATGAGTTTTCAAGGGAAAATATCAAGTTCGAAGATAGACTTGGTTTTCCATGAAATTCCTCCTGTCCTAATGCCAAGGTGCCCCCGTGATCTCCCATATCAAAATTTGAGAATTCTTGCCGCAATGATGGATTTCCCAAGGCTGACTTATGCAAATTTTGGTGGAAAATGAGTTTTCAAGGGAAAATCTCAAGTTGGAAGGGAGAGTTGGTTTGTCATGGCATGCCTCATTGCCCAAATGGTTTTCATAAGCCAAGGTGCCCCCGTGAGCTCCCATGTTAAAATTTGAGAATTCTTGCCCCGATGATGGATTTCACAAGGCTAACCAATGCGAATTTGGGTTGAAAATGAGTTTTTAAGGGAAAATATCAAGTTGGAAGGTATAATATGTTTGTCTTGGCATGCCTCATTTTCCAAATGGTTTCCCTAAGTTAAGGTTCCCCCGTGAACTCCCATGTCATAATTTGAGAATTCTTGCCCCGATGATATATTTCCCATAGCTAACCTATGCAAATTTAGATGGAAAATAAGTTTTGAAGGGAAAATATCAAGTTGGAAGGGAGACTTGTATTGCCATAAAATTCCTCGTTTCCTTATGGCAAGGTGCCCCTGTGTTCTCCCATATCAAAATTTGAGAATTCCTGCCTCGATGATGGATTTCCCAAGGCTAACTTATGCAAATTTGGGTGGAAAATGAGTTTTCAAAGGAAAATCTCAAGTTGGAAGGAAACTTGGTTTGCCATGAAATTCCTCGTTTCCCAAATGGTTTCCCTTTGCCCAGGCGCTCCCATGAGCTCCAATGTAAAAATTTGAGAATTCATGCCCCTAGGATGGATTTCCCAAGGCTAACCGTTGCGAATTTGGGTGTAAAATGAGTTTTCAATGGAAAATCTCAAGTTAGAAGGGAGAGGTTAACTGTCATGGGATGCCGCATTGCCCAAATGGTTTCCCTAAGCCAAGGTGCCCTCGTGAACTCCTATGAAAATTTAGATGGAAAATGAGTTTTCAAGGGAAACTACCAAGTTGGAAGGGAGACTTGGTTTGCCTTGTAATTCCATGTTTCCTTATGCCAAGGTGCCCCCGTGATCTCCAATTTCAAAATTTGAGAATTCTTGCCCCGATGATGGATTTCCCAATGCTAACCTATGCGAATTTGGTTGTAATATAAGTTTTGAAGGGAAAATCTCAAGTTGGAAGGGAGAGTTAGTTCGTCATGGCATGCCTCATTGCCCAAATGGTTTCCCTAAGCCAAGGTGCCTCCGTGAGCTCCCATGTCAAAATTTGAGAATTCTTACCCCGATGACAGACTATTCAAGGCTAGCCAATGCGAATTTGGGTGGAAAATGAGTTTTCATGGGAAAATATCAAGTTGGATGGGATAGTATGTTTTGTTAAGTTCAAACGCATCATAACATTTTTTAAATCTTATTTTGATCATAAATTTTTTATAGTAGAAGTGTAAGACCCAAGTTTTTAAGCTTATGCTAAGTGAATAAACTTCTTATTCACGATTAGGGTTGATGTATCGTGAGGGGAATCCTGAACAAAAGTTTATTAAATGAAATAAATTTATGAAGGAGAAAGTTCAGGAAAAGTTTAAGGATTGCATCATGATCGACAAAAGTTATAGCACGATCGTTTTACGCTTAAACCTATTTCAGAAACCCTAGTAAATAGCTAGTTTTCATTTAAAGTCACTATGGAAGTTAATTCCAAAAATCTTCAGAGAAATGTTAGAAGTTCTCTTATTCCATATATAACAATCGTTTCGAGGCGAAACTCTAGGATCTACGAACATCCGATTCCAATCATCGGCAGTTTGCCGAAACTGAAACCCTGGTATTTCAAAACCCTAGAATCACCCGACAATGAAGACTTTTTCTATTCGGAGCTTCAAATGAAGATTCTACACGCGTACACCCATTTCTCTTGATGATTTCAATCTTTCTTCAGAAGGAAGTTTTCCATTCCGACATTCGATGCAAAAAGCAACTTATCGGGTAAAATAGTTTTACACCGACTTTGCATTAGTCGTCAAAAATGCAAGGAAACCTCTTTTTAGTTTTGGAATTCTTTTGCCAAAACATATCTTAGAATTCATGGAGAATGACGCCAGAAAAATCAGATTCGCGAAACTTTCATTTTGCCGCGTTTTGCCAACCTCTATATATAGCAAGAAAGATGAGAAAATATCACAATTTCCACCATTTTCTCTCCAAGAACCCGCGAGCTCACCAAGAGGAAGAGGAAGAAGAGTTTTTGTTCATTTCCTGCTTGATCGTCGATTAATCAGTTGCTACTTCAAGGTTTCGAGGTATAGTCGCTAATCCTTACCTCTGATCGCTTTTTCCATAGCTTTTCTCTAGGTATTTCTGTGCTCATAGTTTTGAGGTTTTTGCAAAACTATCCTGAATATCTCATTTTTGATTCTAAACATCTTCCCTACATTCTTCTGAGTATGTTTAGCTAATAATACTCCGCAGATTCTCGAAAAACTACCGTCGATTTTCAATTCTGGTGAAAATACCCATTTTGGGGCAAAGCTTCGTCCTTTGGGCTGAAAACTATCGCCTTAGCTTAGTGCTAGTAGGATTAGTTGTCATAAACGTCGTTGGTGACGTCCCCATCCAATTTGCTTTTTGGGATTTCAGTTTTGAAATTCTAAGTTAAAAATCATGACCAAAATACCCCTGCGACAGTTTTTGATCCGATAATTTTTCCGAGTTTAGAATACCCTTAGTTACGGCTAATGATAGCATAGGAACCAAGTTTGATCGAAGAAAAATCGAGCCCCACAATTACCAAAAGTGGCCGAGCCCTATAGGGGGGGAGGAGGAAAATTTCCTTTTCCGAAAACTTGTCCTTTCGCGCTAGATTATGGTACCTCGGAGTATGTACTACTTCGTGTAACCTTAGTAAGTATTGATAGCTTAGTTTCCGATAGATTCTGATAGTATTTCTGTGGTTTTGCTCTAAAGGTGATTTTGAGGAATTTCCTGAGGAGCAACGCTTTGCTTGTGAGGAAGAGTTCGAAGATCACTCGGGAGAACCTACAGGTGAGGGCTACTCACTGAATCTCTAGTTAATGCTTAGGGTCGATGCTTTCGACATTGTTTACTGTTTATGCACTTGTTTGTGTTTGTTTGGAAAAATGTTTTCTGAGGCTTCGGCTGACAATGTAGATGATTCATCTACTACTATGTTTTTGAGATTGACTTACATGCTATGTGCTATGTGGGTAATCTAGGATGTGTGGTGCATGCTTTATATGCTAAGTGCTACTTGTTTATTCTGAGATGCATTGATATATGACATGTTTGAGGACTGTGATGTTTTAACTATGTCTTGCACTCATATCTGTGTTTCTGAGGAGTGAGAATAGCGGGCAGGTCATGCCGATTTTATTTTGAGAGTTTTGAGAAAGTTTGATAGGACGAATGAGATTCGGGCCTTGTTATGTTGTTTATGGATCGAGACATTCTATGGAGTCATTTGGGGATTAGGAGATCCCGAGAACTTATAGGATTTGCGATAAGACTAAAAGGATAAGTATTTTGTAAAGAAAACTCATAAGACATTAAACAACCTCTAAATCTTTAAATAAAGATAATAAACTCGAAAGGAAGCTTTGGATGCAAATCGTAGTTTTGGAAAACGAGAAGTGTCGTCGGATCCAAGTGTTGAGGAAGTTGAGAAGTATTGAGTATGTTGATGCTCTTGTGCTGTTGGAGCAGCTGTGTTGTTGGGCTATTCAGGGGATAAGTCCGGGGAAATTGATAGTTTCCGAGTATGTTGATACTCTTGCTCGTTGAGCAGTTTTGACCATCGGATTGAGATGAGTCGGATGATTTGGAGATCATCATGAGTTATGTGTTGTTGAGGAGATGTGTCTTTTGTCGTAGAATCGACTTTACCTTAGGGTAAGCTTTCAGAGACTTTAATTTAGCTAGAACACGTGGCGACGTGTCAAGTGAGATTCGGAGACGTTGTTTGACTAATCATCCTGCATTCATGCAACATTAATGAGGTATTAACACAGGACGTACTCTGGACCTCGTCGGTTTCCAAAATGGTCATAAGACCCGGAATGCCGTGTAAGAGCGTTTGTAGACGTCTCTTGTAGCAGACTGAAATGGCAGACCTACGGGTTTACTGCTGATCTGACTACCACTGTTGTTGGAGTAAGAGGCACGCGGGCCGAAATGGTCCCACCGTGGCTGGTGTTAGGGCTGATTCGTTTGATGTCCATCCCTTTCCGGAATGCATGTGGTTAACTGGGTTAACTGTCATTTGCATATCATGCAACATGCATACTGACTTAGTTGTTGAGTGTGATTGATAATTGTTAATCCTAAGTGATGCATGCTATTTGTTATTATTGTTGTTTATAATGATTGTGGAGTATGCAACCCTAGGATGTTATCTCTAGTTATAAGCCTAAGGGACTATTATCTTATCTGTACCTATTGGGTGTAATATTTACATAATTCGTTGGAGTTGACCCTCGCGTCTTCTGTGTGTGTTTTGGCGGACAACGCCTTTTGTCAGATGTCCATTGCGGACTGGTTCACAATGGTCCACCCTTCGGGGGGGATTAGATACGAGATGATTGACCAGAACGACCCCGGTTCGTGGGTGGTAGACCCTGCTAGCCATCGAGCGACATACTCGGGGCGGATTATAGAGGACCATGTAGATAGAGTAGGAGTATTGACGTCAGGAGTGCTGCGGAGATGCACTGTCAGTTTCAACTTACCACCAGGTGTGCATTGCGGACCAGGAGCAGGGGGACCACCACCACCACCGTTATCATCGGATGAGGAGAATCCCTCGAGGGAGGAGCCAGTGGGAGTGCCTTCGGCAGAGTCTAGTGCACCCTCCGTTGCTGTCATAGATGATCATGGATCAGGCCCAAAGCCCGTGAGTCCAGCACCGGAGCGGATCGCTGTGGCGAGAGGAGGACGGGTAGTGTATATAGACTTAGTCGTTCTGGATTCTGATTCAAACGACGATCATGCTAGCATGTAGGTTTTAGTGCTGGTGTGAGCTCCTCGAGATAGGATTAGTGTAGGAGTAGAGTCTTAGCTCTGACTGTCATTTATTTCCTTTGGGACAGGGTAGTTTCCCACCTATAGCTTTTTGTGTGGTTTCCTTACGGGAATCACAGAGAGTTGGTTGGACTTAGGAGGTCTTGTTTCAGGCCATTGGGTCAACTTGTTCTCAGTTTTGAGGGATGGTGTTGCGGGCACTTCACCTTTATATTTGGTTTGTACATATTGCCTACGGGCGTTACATCTTTCTCTTTTCCCGTCACTAGAGGTTTACTCGTGACGTGGTTAGTTACTTACAGCGGGGGCTTTATTATATATTGCATATTAGTTCTGTTGTCTTTCGCAATTGCGTTTATTTATTTTAGTCTTGTTTATATTATCAAAAAAAAATATTCACGTTTTTCCGCATTAAGTCTATTTTGGTTACTAAAGTGACGCCACCGAAATCGGGGTGTTACAAGAAGTTTCATTGAAAATTTATCTACTGATAACGTTCTCAATTTCAGAAGAAACTTGGCTATATGTCACACGCGTCAACGTTCTATCAATTATTAAAATAATACTTTCCTCAGAAAATAGAAGTAACTCAATCTCTACTGTACCCTAGTGAAGTCTCTGACCGTTTAATGCCATGTCATCAGTCAGATATATCGGTTGTCTCACATTCAAATCCAATGACAACTATTTGAATCTCATTCAAACTAAAACACATGAAGACAAATTTACTTCAGCAAAAGGCACACTGACCAGCAAGGGAAATAACAAGCCGTCAACATTAAATTGCCAAATTGTCTCATGTCTGAGAAGTAGCCCAAAGTCTATCACCACCTACTAGCTGACAAACATCACCTTTTAAGCTAAAAGATAGACTTGCTTCAGAAGTAACATTTAATGAAGATACCAACCAAGCCTTTTGAATCAACGGTCCGATATCAACCTTCAACGACTATCTCAACGGTTGGATTTTATCTCACAATGGCTACAACACTAGCAAGCAAGTATTTAAGACACTCTTGAAGATATGAAGAAACAAGAATTAACTCTGAGAATTCAAGTATTCAAGCATTCATTTTCAAACTACTCAACAGCATTCAAAGCTCAAGCAGATATTCCAAGCGTCAAACACAAGCCATTAATTCTGCCAAGTAAAAGAGAAAACCTCGTACCTTAAAAGAGTCACATCTTCTTATTCTCTTGACACTTTTGTAGTAACTCTCAAGTGATCCAATAGTCAGATCTGAACCCAAACACTTAGAGTTTCAGTGCTTTAAAGTCTCTACCTTTACTCTTGAAAGAAGAGAATCTCTGAAGAGTGATATAAATCTTTGTAAGATTTTAGGAGAAGTCCGGTACAATACTTATAGGAGGAGTCCTGCATAATACTTGGAGAAGTCCGTGATAATACTTGGAGAAGTCCTGTCTAATACTTGTATTGAAGAAGTCCTTGATACTTGCTAGTGAAAATCTTGGTGGTGGCCAAGTACTGGACGTAGCCCAATCGTTTAGGGTGAACTAGTATAAATCTCTGTGTGCTGATCGTTCTGTCTTATTTATTGTTTAACTTCCGCTGCACAGAACAGTTTACGAAAAGTCATACTTAAACGTTTTCTTAAAAGAACTAATATTCTTTCCATAAAACAAAGTTTTTAAAACGTAAATTTCAAGAACACAATTCAAACCCCCCTTTCTTGTCTTACTTATTTGCAACTCATGTTTGTCTTGGCATGCCTCATTTCCCAAATAGTTTCCCTAAGCCAAGGTTCCCCCGTGAACTTCCATGTAAAAATTTGAGAATTCTTGCCACGATGATAGATTTCCAAGGCTAACCGATGCAAATTTAGATGCAAAATGAATTTTCAAGGGAAAATATCAAGTAGGAAGGGAGACTTGGCTTGCCATGAAAATCCTCGTTTCCTTATGCCAAGGTGCCCCCGTGATCTCCCATATCAAAATTTTAGAATTCTTGCCCCGATGATAGATTTCCCAAGGCAAACCTATGCGAATTTGGTTGTAAAATAAGTTTTTAAGGGAAAATCTCAAGTTGGAAAGGAGAGTTGGTTTGTCATGGCATGCTTCATTGTCCAAATGGTTTCCCTAAGCCAAGGTGCCCCCGTGAGCTCCCATGTCAAAATTTGAGAATTCTTACCCCGATGACGGATTTCACAAGGCTAACCTATGCGAATTTGGGTGGAAAATGAGTTTTCAAGGGAAAGTATCAAGTTTGATGGGATAGTATGTTTGTCTTGGCATGCCTCATTTCCCAAATGGTTTCCCTAAGCCAAGGTTCCCCCGTGAACTCCCATGTCAAAATTTTAGAATTCTTGCCCCGATGATAGATTTCCAAGGCTAACCGATGCGAATTTGGGTTGAAAATGAGTTTTTAAGGGAAAATATCAAGTTGGAAGGGATAATATGTTTGTCTTGGCATGCCTCATTTTCCAAATGGTTTCCCTAAGTAAAGGTTCCCCCGTGAACTCCCATGTCAAAATTTGAGAATTCTTGCCCCGATGATATATTTCCCATAGCTAACCTATGCAAATTTAGATGGAAAATGAGTTTTGAAGGGAAAATATCAAGTTGGAAGGGAGACTTGTATTGCCTTGAAATTCCTCGTTTCCTTATGGCAAGGTGCCCCTGTGTTCTCCCATATCAAAATTTGAGAATTCCTGCCTGGATGATGGATTTCCCAAGGCTAACTTATGCAAATTTGGGTGGAAAATGAGTTTTCAAGGGAAAATCTCAAGTTGGAAGGAAACTTGGTTTGCCCTGAAATTCCTCGTTGCCCAAATGGTTTCACTATGCCCAGGCGCTCCCATGAGCTCCAATGTAAAAATTTGAGAATTCTTGCCCCTAGGATGGATTTCCCAGGGCTAACCGTTGCGAATTTGGGTGTAAAATGAGTTTTCAATGGAAAATATCAAGTTAGAAGGGAGAGGTTGACTGTCATGGCATGCCGCATTGCCCAAATGGTTTCCCTAAGCCAAGGTGCCCTCGTGAACTCCTATGAAAATTTACATGGAAAATGAGTTTTCAAGGGAAACTACCAAGTTGGAAGGGAGACTTGGTTTGCCATGTAATTCCATGTTTCCTTATGCCAAGGTGCCCCCGTGATCTCCCATATCAAAATTTGAGAATTCTTGGCCCGATGATGGATTTCCCAATGCTAACCTATGCGAATTTGGTTGTAATATAAGTTTTGAAGGGAAAATCTCAAGTTGGAAGGGAGAGTTGGTTCGTCATGGCATGCCTCATTGCCCAAATGGTTTCCCTAAGCCAAGGTGCCTCCGTGAGCTCCCATGTCAAAATTTGAGAATTCTTACCTCGATGACAGATTATTCAAGGCTAGCCAATGCGAATTTGGCTGGAAAATGAGTTTTCATGGGAAAATATCAAGTTGGATGGGATAGTATGTTTTGTTAAGTTCAAACGCATCATAACATTTTTTAAATCTTATTTTGATCATAAAAATTTTATAGTAGAAGTTTCATTGAAAATTTATCTACTGATGACGTTCTCAATTTCAGAAGAAACTTGGCTATATGTCACACGCGTCAACGTTCTATCAATTATTAAAATAATAACTTCCTCAGAAAATAGAAGTAACTCAATCACTACTGTACCCTAGTGAAGTCTCTGATCGTTTAATGCCACGTCATCAGTCAGATATATCGGTTGTCTCACATTCAAATCCAATAACAACTATTTGAATCTCATTCAAACTAAAACACATGAAGACAAATTTACTTCAGCAAAAGGCACACTGACTAGCAAGGGAAAGTACAAGCCGTCAACATTAATTTGCCAAATTGTCTCATGTCTGAGAAGTAGCCCAAAGTCTATCACCACCTACTAGCTGACAAACATCACCTTTTAAGCTAAAAGATAGACTTGCTTCAGAAGTAACATTTAATGAAGATACCAACCAAGCCTTTTGAATCAACGGTCCGATATCAACCTTCAACGACTATCTCAACGGTTGGATTTTATCTCACAACGGCTACAACACTAGCAAGCAAGTATTTAAGACACTCTGAAGATATGAAGAAACAAGAATTAACTCTGAGAATTCAAGTATTCAAGCATTCATTTTCAAACTACTCAACAGCATTCAAAGCTCAAGCAGATATTCCAAGCGTCAAACACAAGCCATTAATTCTGCCTAGTGAAAGAGAAAAACTCGTACCTTAAAAGAGTCATATCTTCTTATTCTCTTGACACTTTTGTAGTAACTCTCAAGTGATCCAATAGTCAGATCTGAACCCAAACACTTAGAGTTTCAGTGCTTTAAAGTCTCTACCTTTACTCTTGAAAGAAGAGAATCTCCGAAGAGTGATATAAATCTTTGTAAGATTTTAGGAGAAGTCCGGTACAATACTTATAGGAGGAGTCCTGCATAATACTTGGAGAAGTCCGTGATAATACTTGGAGAAGTCCTATCTAATACTTGTATTGAAGAAGTCCTTGATACTTGCTAGTGAAAATCTTGGTGGTGGCCAAGTACTGGACGTAGCCCAATCGTTTAGGGTGAACTAGTATAAATCTCTGTGTGCTGATCGTTCTGTCTTATTTACTGTTTAACTTCCGCTGCACAGAACAGTTTATGAAAAGTCATACTTAAACGTTTTCTTAAAAGAACTAATATTCTTTCAATAAAACAAAGTTTTTAAAACGTAAATTTCAAGAACACAATTCAAACCCCCCTTTCTTGTGTTACTTATTTGCAACTCATGTTTGTCTTGGCATGCCTCATTTCCTAAATAGTTTCCCTAAGCCAAGGTTCCCCCGTGAACTTCGATGTCAAAATTTGAGAATTCTTGCCACGATGATAGATTTCCAAGGCTAACCGATGCAAATTTAGATGCAAAATGAATTTTCAAGGGAAAATATCAAGTAAGAAGGGAGACTTGGCTTGCCATGAAAATCCTCGTTTCCTTATGCCAAGGTGCCCCCGTGATCTCCCATATCAAAATTTTAGAATTCTTGCCCCGATGATGGATTTCCCAAGGCTAACCTATGCGAATTTGGTTGTAAAATAAGTTTTTAAGGGAAAATCTCAAGTTGGAAGGGAGAGTTTGTTTGTCATGGCATGCCTCATTGTCCAAATGGTTTCCCTAAGCCAAGGTGCCCCCGTGAGCTTCCATGTCAAAATTTGCGAATTCTTAACCCGATGACGGAATTCACAAGGCTAACCTATGCGAATTTGGGTGGAAAATGAGTTTTCAAGGGAAAGTATCAAGTTTGATGGGATAGTATGTTTGTCTTGGCATGCCTCATTTCCCAAATGGTTTCCCTAAGCTAAGGTTCCACCGTGAACTCCCATGTCAAAATTTTAGAATTCTTGCCCCGATGATAGATTTCCAAGGCTAACCGATGCAAATTTAGATGGCAAATGAGTTTTCAAGGGAAAATATCAAGTTCAAAGGGAGACTTGGTTTGCCATGAAATTCCTCGTTTCCTAATGCCAAGGTGCCCCCGTGATCTCCCATATCAAAATTTGAGAATTCTTGCCCCGATAATGGATTTCCCAAGGCTGACCTATGCAAATTTGGGTGGAAAATTAGTTTTCATTGGAAAATCTCAAGTTGGAAGGGAGAATTGGTTTGTCATGAAATTCCTCGAAGCCCAAACGGATTCCCTATGCCTAGGTGCTCCCATGAGCTCCAATGCAAAAATTTGAGAATTCTTGCCTCGAGGATGGATTTCCCAAGGCTAACCTTTGCGAATTTGGGTGTAAAATGAGTTTTCATGGGAAAATTTCAAGTTAGAAGGGAGAGTTGGACTTTAATGGCATGCCTCAATGCCCAAATGGTTTCCCTAAGCCAAGTTGCCCCCGTGAGCTCCCATGTCAAAATTGGAGAATTCTTGCCCCGGTGATGGATTTCTCAAGGCTAACCTATGCGAATTTGGGTGGAAAATGAGTTTTCAAGGGAAAATTAAACTTGGAAGGGATAGTTGGTTTGTCTTGGCATGCCTCATTTCCCAAATCGTTTCCCTATGCCAAGGTTCCCTGGTGAGCTCCCATGTGAAAATTGGAGAATTATTATCCCGATGATGGATTTTCCAAGGCTAACCTTTGCGAATTTGGGTGTAAAATAAGTTTTCAAGGGAAACTACCAAGTTGGAAGGGAGACGTGGTTTGCCATGTAATTCCTCGTTTCTTTATGCCATGGTGCCCCCGTGATCTCCCATATCAAAATTTGAGAATTCTTGCCCCGATGATGGATTTCCTAAGGCTAACCTATTCAAATTTGGTTGTAAAATAAGTTTTCAAGGGAAAATCTCAAGTTGGAAGCGATAGTTAGTTTGTCATGGCATGCCTCATTGCCCAAATTGTTTCCCTAAGCCAAGGTGCCCCCGTGAGCTCCCATGTCAAAATTTGAGAGTTCTTACCCCGATGACGGATTTCACAAGGCTAACCAATGCGAATTTGGGTGGAAAATGAGTTTTCAAGGGAAAATATCAAGTTGGATGGGATAGAATGTTTGTCCTGGCATGCCTCATTTCCCAAATGGTTTCCCTAAGCCAAGGTACCCCCTTGAACTTCCATGTCAAAATTTGAGAATTCTTGCCCCGATGATAGATTTCCAAGGCTAACAGATGCAAATTTAGATGGAAAATGAGTTTTCAAGGGAAAATATCAAGTTCGAAGATAGACTTGGTCTTCCATGAAATTCCTCCTGTCCTAATGCCAAGGTGCCCCCGTGATCTCCCATATCAAAATTTGAGAATTCTTGCCCCAATGATGGATTTCCCAAGGCTGACCTATGCAAATTTTGGTGGAAAATGAGTTTTCAAGGGAAAATCTCAAGTTGGAAGGGAGAGTTGGTTTGTCATGGCATGCCTCATTGCCCAAATGGTTTGCCTAAGCCAAGGTGCCCCCGTGAGCTCCCATGTTAAAATTTGAGAATTATTGCCCCAATGATGGATTTCACAAGGTTAACCAATGCGAATTTGGGTTGAAAATGAGTTTTTAAGGGAAAATATCAAGTTGGAAGGGATAATATGTTTGTCTTGGCATGCCTCATTTCCCAAATGGTTTTCCTAATCTAAGGTTGCCCTGTGAACTCTCATGTCAAAATTTGAGAATTCTTGCCCCGATGATAGATTTCCCATAGCTAACCTATGCAAATTTAGATGGAAAATGAGTTTTGAAGGGAAAATATCAAGTTGGAAGGGAGACTTGTATTGCCATGAAATTCCTCGTTTCCTTATGGCAAGGTTTGTAACACCCTCTAAACCCCGCATAATAATATATCATAAATTAGAGTAAAATGCATAACACAGAGGGTGTCATACTTATTCTCCAGAAACATAAATCAAAACACCTGTCATGCTCATAATAAATATATAAATTTTCCAACTTTAATGTCGCAACATCATATGCATAGCACAGCGGATTTATTTCAACTCCAAAATTTAACATAAAGAGAGTTCATAGGTAACTCTTAACATCAAGGTACAAAACTAAACGTTTCCCGGTGTTACATAACAGAGCATGACTCCCCTAACTAAACCGTAAATGAAAGACTAGCTCCTCCAACTAACCCTCGCGAGAAGCTCCACTATCTTCGGTACCTGAGCGATGTCGCATAGAACATCATTCCAACAGAAGGGTGAGAACTCATATCATATGGATAAGCATAATAATAAATAATGTAAAAGCTTATCTATGCTCCACATAAATTAATCACATTCACTAACAAATAATAAATTATGTAATTTTAACATAATTAATCAAGTTCACAGTTATGGCAAATACTCCATAAATTATAGCTCAATTAGAACATATATAATAGTCTCTAATTACCACCACATCAAATCTCTCCAAAAATATCACCATAACAAATATGACTCAAGTGAGACCCGTGCAAATGCCTTTGGTACCAAAGTTGTTATCCTTAGCGGTATCACCGCGTCCACTCCAGACAGATAACCACCAATAAAGCCCTCGCTCTAGGCTTCAAAACCACTCCAGTTTTGGGACAAGTCACTAGCCTCCACGAGAACTAGCAAACATTGCCTCTTGACAACTATGCAGTGTATTGTGCAAAACTCAACTAACATATGCATATTCAGACCATCTCCAAGTCCTAATTATTTTAGCATATTCATCACCAGTTGCACAAAACACATATTACATGTTATCAATTATACAACTTGCAATCACAACAACTTAGCATCTCAAACATAACATCAATTCAGAAACAACATCATATAATGATTATTAAAAATAGATGTAAATTAAATATAATTCATATATAACAGGTTCTGCAACTATTTCCTAAAGACTGGATTTCTCTCTAAATTTTCCCAAAAACTTGCGACATACTCATGCTCGCCATCTCGCGACATCTCACTGCACAACTCGCCATGTCGCGACATCTCACGATATCTCCCTACGCAACTCGCCATGTCTCTGAATATCTCGCCATGTCGCGACATCTCACGACATCTCCCTACGCAACTCGCCATGTCGCGACATCTTGCGACATCTTCCTGCGCAACTCGCCATGTGCGCGCACCACACATCTAATGAACTATTAAACAGATGTAAATTATCAAATATACTCAGAAAAATCTAATATTTTTATCATGGTTTCGTATACACGTTTTGTAAACCTCTATAAATTTTCAAGTCACAATTCGAAGTACAAAAATCAGGAAAAATCGTACACTAACCACAGTTCGTGAGAAACTGGACAGCTTAACCTATACTCACTAAAATACACATAACTCGAGCTACAGACGTCGGAATGACGTGAAAACAGAGGCAAAAGTTTCGTAACAGAAAAACCTACAACTTTTATGAAGACTACTTCTTCAAATTCGGTCAATAACATAGCACGAAAAAGGGTACAAGAGAACGTAAATTTCTGCGCATCATGCAAGCCTATCATCTACCCCCAAAATCATCTAAAAACCAAACCCTAACTATTTCAATTTGGGAATTTTTCCAACCTAGGGTTCCTAAATCATGCTTTCTATCATTATCCACTATCATACCAATCCATAAAACATGAATTCAAACCCTTACCTCTTATATATCAGTTCTAAGTTTTCTCCTCCTTTCTCCTCTCCTTCTTTGCTTTCACGTGTTTCTTGTTCTGCTTCTCTTCTAATCCTTATTTTTTTTCTTTTCTTTCTTTCTATTTCACTCCTAACCCTTAAATAGCCATACAATGGGCCCCACTCTCAATTACTCACACTAAACCCTAAAACCTTATTTATCTATATCACATAATCACTTAATTATCTAATAAAATCACTTAATTACCATATACCATAATACTAATTAAAATAAAATAATAAATAACCTAATAACAGAAAATGGGGTGTTACAAGGTTCCCCTGTGTTCTCCCATATCAAAATTTGAGAATTCCTGCCTCGTTGATGGATTTCCCAAGGCTAACTTATGCAAATTTGGGTGGAAAATGAGTTTTCAAGGGAAAATCTCAAGTTGGAAGGAAACTTGGTTTGCCATGAAATTCCTCGTTGCCCAAATGGTTTCCCTATGCCTAGGCGCTCCCATGAGCTCCAATGTAAAAATTTGAGAATTCTTGCCTCGAGGATGGATTTCCCAAGGCTAACCGTTGCGAATTTGGGTGTAAAATGAGTTTTCAATGGAAAATCTCAAGTTAGAAGGGAGAGGTTGACTGTCATGGCATGCCGCATTGCCCATATGGTTTTCCTAAGCCAAGGTGCCCTCATGAACTCCTATGAAAATTTAGATGGAAAATGAGTTTTCAAGGGAAACTACCAAGTTGGAAGGGAGACTTGGTTTGCCATGTAATTCCATGTTTCCTTATGCCAAGGTTCCCCCGTGATCTCCCATATCAAAATTTGAGTATTCTTGCCCCGATGATGGATTTCCCAATGCTAACCTATGCGAATTTTGTTGTAATATAAGTTTTGAAGGGAAAATCTCAAGTTGGAAGAGAGAGTTGGTTCGTCATTGGATGCCTCATTGCCCAAATGGTTTCCCTAAGCCAAGGTGCCTCCGTGAGCTCCCATGTCAAAATTTGAGAATTCTTACCCCGATGACAGATTATTCAAGGCTAGCCAATGCGAATTTGGGTGGAAAATGAGTTTTCATGGGAAAATATCAAGTTGGATGGGATAGTATGTTTTGTTAAGTTCAAACGCATCATAACATTTTTTAAATCTTATTTTGATCATAAAAATTTTATAGTAGAAGTTTCATTGAAAATTTATCTACTGATAACGTTCTCAATTTCAGAAGAAACTTGGCTATATGTCACACGCGTCAACGTTCTATCAATTATTAAAATAATACTTTCCTCAGAAAATAGAAGTAACTCAATCTCTACTGTACCCTAGTGAAATCTCTGACCGTTTAATGCCACGTCATCAGTCAGATATATCGGTTGTCTCACATTCAAATCCAATGACAACTATTTGAATCTCATTCAAACTAAAACACATGAAGACAAATTTACTTCAGCAAAAGGCACACTGACCAGCAAGGGAAAGTACAAGCCGTCAACATCAAATTGCCAAATTGTCTCATGTCTGAGAAGTAGCCCAAAGTCTATCACCACCTACTAGCTGACAAACATCACCTTTTAAGCTAAAAGATAGACTTGCTTCAGAAGTAACATTTAATGAAGATACCAACCAAGCCTTTTGAATCAACGGTCCATATCAACCTTCAACGACTATCTCAACGGTTGGATTTTATCTCACAACGGCTACAACACTAGCAAGCAAGTATTTAAGACACTCTTGAAGATATGAAGAAACAAGAATTAACTCTGAGAATTCAAGTATTCAAGCATTCATTTTCAAACTATTCAACAGCATTCAAAGCTCAAGCAGATATTCCAAGCGTCAAACACAAGCCATTAATTCTGCCAAGTGAAAGAGAAAACCTCGTACCTTAAAAGAGTCATATCTTCTTATTCTCTTGACACTTTTGTAGTAACTCTCAAGTGATCCAATAGTCAGATCTGAACCCAAACACTTAGAGTTTCAGTGCTTTAAAGTCTCTACCTTTACTCTTGAAAGAAGAGAATCTCCGAAGAGTGATATAAATCTTTGTAAGATTTTAGGAGAAGTCCGGTACAATACTTATAGGAGGAGTCCTGCATAATACTTGGAGAAGTCCGTGATAATACTTGGAGAAGTCCTGTCTAATACTTGTGTTGAAGAAGTCCTTGATACTTGCTAGTGAAAATCTTGGTGGTGGCCAAGTACTGGACGTAGCCCAATCGTTTAGGGTGAACTAGTATAAATCTCTGTGTGCTGATCGTTCTTTCTTACTTACTGTATAACTTCCGCTGCACAGAACAGTTTACGAAAAGTCATACTTAAATGTTTTCTTAAAAGAACTAATATTCTTTCAATAAAACAAAGTTTTTAAAACGTAAATTTCAAGAACACAATTCAAACCCCCCTTTCTTGTGTTACTTATTTGCAACTCATGTTTGTCTTGGCATGCCTCATTTCCCAAATGGTTTCCCTAAGCCAAGGTTCCCACGTGGACTTCCATGTCAAAATTTGAGAATTCTTGCACGATGATAGATTTCCAAGGCTAACCGATGCAAATTTAGATGGAAAATGAGTTTTCAAGGGAAAATATCAAGTTGGAAGGGAGACTTGGTTTGCCATGAAATTCCTCGTTTCCTTCTGCTAAGGTGCCCCCGTGATCTCCCAAATCAAAATTTGAGAATCCGTACCCCAAAGATGGATTTCCCAAGGCTGACCTATGCAAACTTGGGTGGAAAATGAGTTTTCAAGGGAAAATCTCAAGTTGAATGAAACTTGGTTTGCCATGAAATTCCTAGTTGCCCAAATGGTTTCCCTATGCCCAGGTGCTCCCATGAGCTCCAATGTAAAAATTTGAGAATTCTTGCCTCGAGGATGGATTTCCCAAGGCTAACCTATGCAAATTTTGGTCGAAAATAAGTTTTCATGGAAAAAATCAAAAGTTGGAAAGTAAACTTGGTTTGTCATGGCATGCCTCGTTACCCAAATGGTTTCCCTATGCCAAGGTGCCCTCATTAGCTCCCATGTCAAAATTTTAGAATTCTTGCCTATGCCAAGGTGCCCTCATTAGCTCCCATGTAGCACCCCGATTTCGGTGGCGTCACTTTAGTAACCAAAAAGAAATACTTAAGCGAAAAAACGTGAATTATTTTTTTTTGATATTTGTTTTAAGTAAATAAAGACTCGACTAAATAAAAACAGAACTACTATACGATAGATAATTACAGCCCCCACTATAAGTTGTAAACCACGTCACGAGTAAACCTCCAGTGACGGAAAGTAAAAGAGAGTAACGCCCGTAGGCAAAAGTACAAACCAAAAAAAAAGTCAAGTGTCCGCAACACTATCCCTCAAAATGAGAATGAGTTATCCCAGATGGCCCTAACAAGACCTCCTAGCCCAACCAACTCTCTGTGATCCCCGTAGAGGAACCACACAAAAAGCTATAGGCGGGAAACTACCCTGTCCCCAAAGAAACAATGACGGTCAGAGCTAAGACTCTACCCCTACACTAATCCCATCTCGAGTAAGTCGCTCGGTGGCCAGCGGGGTCGACCACCCATGAACCGTAGTCCTCCTGATCAAGCTTCTCCAACCTAGTTTCCCCCGAAGGGTGAACCATCGTGAACCGGTCCGCCATGGACATCTGACAAAGGCGTAGTCCGCCCAAACACACACAGAAGATGCGAGGGTCAACTCCAAAGAATTATATAATTAATAAAACCAGATATATAGGATAATAGTTATTAGCCTCTCAGGCTTATAAGTTTAGGGATAACATCCTAGGGTTGCATGTATCACAATGAATATAAAAGATCATAATAACAATTAGCATGCTTCAAATAGGATAAACAAGTACCAATCACACTTTGCAACTAAGTCAGAATGTATGTTGCATGAAATGCAATGCTGGTTGACAAAATGCATTCCGGAAGAAGGATGGACACCAACGAGTCAGCCCTAACACCGGCCATAGTGGGACCATTCCGCTCGGGCGTCTCTTACACCACACAAAAGTAGTCAGATCAGCAGTGAACCCGTAGGTCTGCCATTCCGTCTGCTACTGAGGACTTTTCCTGAACCTTATCCTCCACAAATTTATTTTAATCAAATAACCCTTATATTTTATTCACTTATCCAAAGCTCGAAACTTGGGCCTTACATTACTACCCTCCAAAAAGAAAGTTTCGACCTCGAAACTTAAGGTTCAGTAAAAAGTTCTGGATACTATTCCTTGATCTTTTCCTTCAGCTCCCATGTCGCATCACCGGTGTTTTTGTCCCAAATGACCTTCACTAACTCGATCTCTTTCCCCCTCAACTGCTTTACCCTTGTGTCACCAATGCTGATTGGCGGTGTCTCGAAAGACAAGTTATCCTTCAACTCAATGTCATCCAGCTCGATAACATGTGTCGGATCAGCAATATACTTCCTCAGTTGTGACACATGGAATACATCATGAATGTTTGATAGAAAAGGCGGTAGTGCGATCTGATAAGCTACCGGTCCTACACGACGAGTAATCTGATAAGGTCCAATGAACTTTGGCGTAAGTTTTCTTGACTTGATTGCTCGACCAACTCCTGTAGTCTGGGTAACTCGCAGAAACACATGATCTCCTTCTCCGAATTCCAGGGTTCTGCGCCTTTGATCTGCATAGCTCGTCTGTCTACTCTAAGAAGCCTTCATCTTCTCTCTGATCTGTTTGATCTTCTCAGTCGTCTGTTGGAGAAGTTCTGGTCCTACTAACAAATTTTCTCCATCTTGATACCAACACAAAGGTGTTCTACACTTGCGGCCATACAAAGCCTCATACGGTGCCTTGCCTATGGTCGTATGAAAACTGTTGTTGTATGTGAACTCAATCAGTGGCAATAGGGTATCCTAACTGCCCTTGTTGTCTAACACGCAAGCTCGTAGCAAATCCTCCAATGATTGGATAGTTCTCTCAGTTTGTCCATCAGTCTGTGGGTGATAAGCAGAACTTAATCTCAGCCTCGTCCCCAAAGCCTCATGAAGAGCTTTCCACAGATGTGAAGTAAGCTTCGGGTCTCGATCGGAAACAATGCTTGTTGGCACTCCATGAAGTCGCACAACCTCAGCTTTATATATCTCTGATAGCTTCTCCACGTTGTACGTAGTTCTCACAGGTATGAAATGAGCCGACTTAGTCAATCGGTCCACGATTAACCAAATCGAATCATATCCTTTTTGAGTTCTTGGCAACGCCACGACAAAATCCATCGATATGCTATCCCATTTCCATTGAGGTACATCCAAGCTCTGTAGCATACCTGAAGATTTCTGATGTTCCACCTTCGCCTTCTGACATGTTAAACATGCAGCTACATACTCTGCCACTTGTCTCTTCATTCCTGGCCACCAAAAATTCACCTTCAAGTCCTGATACATCTTTTTCATTCCAGGGTGAATGCTCAACTTGCTTTTGTGACCTTCGTCCATAATCAACCTCCTTAAATCAGGGTTGTTAGGTACGCAAACTCTATCCTTACACCGTAGGATATTGTCACTTCCTACCTTGAATTCCGGGTCCTTACCTTGAATTACCAAATTCCTTTTTCCGAGTAAAAATTCATCTTGTAACTGTTGGTCTCGGATTTCTTCCATCAATCCCTTGGTGATCCTGATCATTCCGAACTTCAGTTCTCCCTCAGATGCTCTCACATCTAAGCTCAAATCTCGAAATTGTTCCAGCAGTTGCAGCTCCTTAACCATCATTGTCATCTCCCCTTTTTCGAGACTTCCCTTACTCAAACCATAAAACCAACCTTCACTTATTCACAACCCACTTTACAATTACCTAAAATCCTTAACACCCCTATTTCGGTGGCGTCACTTTAGTAACCAAAAAGAAATACTTAAGCGAAAAAACGTGAATTATTTTTTTTGATATTTGTTTTAAGTAAATAAAGACTCGACTAAATAAAAACAGAACTACTATACGATAGATAATTACAACCCCCACTGTAAGTTGTAAACCACGTTACGAGTAAACCTCCAGTGACGGAAAGTAAAAGAGAGTAACGCCCGTAGGCAAAAGTACAAACCAAAAAAAAAAGTCAAGTGTCCGCAACACTATCCCTCAAAATGAGAATGAGTTATCCCAGATGGCCCTAACAAGACCTCCTAGCCCAACCAACTCTCTGTGATCCCCGTAGAGGAACCACACAAAAAGCTATAGGCGGGAAACTACCCTGTCCCCAAAGAAACAATGACGGTCAGAGCTAAGACTCTACCCCTACACTAATCCCATCTCGAGTAAGTCGCTCGGTGGCCAGCGGGGTCGACCACCCATGAACCGTAGTCCTCCTGATCAAGCTTCTCCAACCTAGTTTCCCCCGAAGGGTGAACCATCGTGAACCGGTCCGCCATGGACATCTGACAAAGGCGTAGTCCGCCCAAACACACACAGAAGATGCGAGGGTCAACTCCAAAGAATTATATAATTAATAAAACCAGATATATAGGATAATAGTTATTAGCCTCTCAGGCTTATAAGTTTAGGGATAACATCCTAGGGTTGCATGTATCACAATGAATATAAAAGATCATAATAACAATTAGCATGCTTCAAATAGGATAAACAAGTACCAATCACACTTTGCAACTAAGTCAGAATGTATGTTGCATGAAATGCAATACTGGTTGACAAAATGCATTCCGGAAGAAGGATGGACACCAACGAGTCAGCCCTAACACCGGCCATAGTGGGACCATTCCGCTCGGGCGTCTCTTACACCACACAAAAGTAGTCAGATCAGCAGTGAACCCGTAGGTCTGCCATTCCGTCTGCTACTGAGGACTTTTCCTGAACCTTATCCTCCACAAATTTATTTTAATCAAATAACCCTTATATTTTATTCACTTATCCAAAGCTCGAAACTTGGGCCTTACATTACTACCCTCCAAAAAGAAAGTTTCGACCTCGAAACTTAAGGTTCAGTAAAAAGTTCTGGATACTGTTCCTTGATCTTTTCCTTCAGCTCCCATGTTGCATCACCGGTGTTTTTGTCCCAAATGACCTTCACTAACTCGATCTCTTTCCCCCTCAACTGCTTTACCCTTGTGTCACCAATGCTGATTGGCGGTGTCTCGAAAGACAAGTTATCCTTCAACTCAATGTCATCCAGCTCGATAACATGTGTCGGATCAGCAATATACTTCCTCAGTTGTGATACATGGAATACATCATGAATGTTTGATAGAAAAGGCGGTAGTGCGATCTGATAAGCTACCGGTCCTACACGACGAGTAATCTGATAAGGTCCAATGAACTTTGGCGTAAGTTTTCTTGACTTGATTGCTCGACCAACTCCTGTAGTCTGGGTAACTCGCAGAAACACATGATCTCCTTCTTCGAATTCCAGGGTTCTGCGCCTTTGATCTGCATAGCTCGTCTGTCTACTCTAAGAAGCCTTCATCTTCTCTCTGATCTGTTTAATCTTCTCAGTCGTCTGTTGGAGAAGTTCTGGTCCTACTAACAAATTTTCTCCATCTTGATACCAACACAAAGGTGTTCTACACTTGCGGCCATACAAAGCCTCATACGGTGCCATGCCTATGGTCGTATGAAAACTGTTGTTGTATGTGAACTCAATCAGTGGCAATAGGGTATCCTAACTGCCCTTGTTGTCTAACACGCAAGCTCGTAGCAAATCCTCCAATGATTGGATAGTTCTCTCAGTCTGTCCATCAGTCTGTGGGTGATAAGCAGAACTTAATCTCAGCCTCGTCCCCAAAGCCTCATGAAGAGCTTTCCACAGATGTAAAGTAAGCTTCGGGTCTCGATCGGAAACAATGCTTGTTGGCACTCCATGAAGTCGCACAACCTCAGCTTTATATATCTCTGATAGCTTCTCCACGTTGTACGTAGTTCTCACAGGTATGAAATGAGCCGACTTAGTCAATCGGTCCACGATTAACCAAATCGAATCATATCCTTTTTGAGTTCTTGGCAACGCCACGACAAAATCCATCGATATGCTATCCCATTTCCATTGAGGTACATCCAAGCTCTGTAGCATACCTGAAGATTTCTGATGTTCCACCTTCGCCTTCTGACATGTTAAACATGCAGCTACATACTCTGCCACTTGTCTCTTCATTCCTGGCCACCAAAAATTCACCTTCAAGTCCTGATACATCTTTTTCATTCCAGGGTGAATGCTCAACTTGCTTTTGTGACCTTCGTCCATAATCAACCTCCTTAAATCAGGGTTGTTAGGTACGCAAACTCTATCCTTACACCGTAGGATATTGTCACTTCCTACCTTGAATTCCGGATCCTTACCTTGAATTACCAAATTCCTTTTTCCGAGTAAAAATTCATCTTGTAACTGTTGGTCTCGGATTTCTTCCATCAATCCCTTGGTGATCCTGATCATTCCGAACTTCAGTTCTCCCTCAGATGCTCTCACATCTAAGCTCAAATCTCGAAATTGTTCCAGCAGTTGCAGCTCCTTAACCATCATTGTCATCTCCCTTTTTTCGAGACTTCCCTTACTCAAACCATAAAACCAACCTTCACTTATTCACAACCCACTTTACAATTACCTAAAATCCTTAACACCCCTATTTCGGTGGCGTCACTTTAGTAACCAAAAAGAAATACTTAAGCGAAAAAACGTGAATTATTTTTTTTGATATTTGTTTTAAGTAAATAAAGACTCGACTAAATAAAAACAGAACTACTATACGATAGATAATTACAACCCCCACTGTAAGTTGTAAACCACGTCACGAGTAAACCTCCAGTGACGGAAAGTAAAAGAGAGTAACGCCCGTAGGCAAAAGTACAAACCAAAAAAAAAAGTCAAGTGTCCGCAACACTATCTCTCAAAATGAGAATGAGTTATCCCAGATGGCCCTAACAAGACCTCCTAGCCCAACCAACTCTCTGTGATCCCCGTAGAGGAACCACACAAAAAGCTATAGGCGGGAAACTACCCTGTCCCCAAAGAAACAATGACGGTCAGAGCTAAGACTCTACCCCTACACTAATCCCATCTCGAGTAAGTCGCTCGGTGGCCAGCGGGGTCGACCACCCATGAACCGTAGTCCTCCTGATCAAGCTTCTCCAACCTAGTTTCCCCCGAAGGGTGAACCATCGTGAACCGGTCCGCCATGGACATCTGACAAAGGCATAGTCCGCCCAAACACACACAGAAGATGCGAGGGTCAACTCCAAAGAATTATATAATTAATAAAACCAGATATATAGGATAATAGTTATTAGCCTCTCAGGCTTATAAGTTTAGGGATAACATCCTAGGGTTGCATGTATCACAATGAATATAAAAGATCATAATAACAATTAGCATGCTTCAAATAGGATAAACAAGTACCAATCACACTTTGCAACTAAGTCAGAATGTATGTTGCATGAAATGCAATGCTGGTTGACAAAATGCATTCCGGAAGAAGGATGGACACCAACGAGTCAGCCCTAACACCGGCCATAGTGGGACCATTCCGCTCGGGCGTCTCTTACACCACACAAAAGTAGTCAGATCAGCAGTGAACCCGTAGGTCTGCATTTCGTCTGCTACTGAGGACCACCGTAGTGTCCTAAATATGGAAATCCGGGTCTTATGACCATTTTGGAATCCACCGAGGTCCGGCATCCCACCGTGTATTAACCTCAAAATGAGTGCATGAATGCAAGTGATTAGCCAAACAACGTCTCCGACCTCACCCGACACGTCGCCACGTGTTCTAATTAACTTAATGTCTCTAAAAGAATACCGTAAGGTAAATGTCGATTCTGCGACAAAATGAATTAATCAAGAAGAAAGAATGTACTTTGGAACTCATGGTTCCCGGCTAAACTTTAGATAGCCAATCAATAAACTGCTCATCGAGCGAAAAAGGTACCGAAGTACTTGGAAACTTATAGTCTCCGGCTAAACTTTAGATAGCCAAACATTAAACTGCTCATTGAGCGAAAGAGTACGATTGTACTTGGAAACTTAAAGTTTCCGGCTAAACTTTAGATAGCCAAACAATAACCTGCTCATCGAGCAAAAGAGTATCAACGTACTCAGAAACTTGTAAGTTCCCTCGAAACTTGGACTCGACGACACTTCTCATATCTTCAAAACTAATATTCAAGCTCTAAGCTCTTATCTAAGGTTGTTATCATTGTTCAAGGGTTTTTAGAAATTAATTAATGTCTTATGAATTTTCCTTGAGAAAATAGGTTTCTTTTAGTCTTATAACGTTTCCTACGAGTTTCAGGGATTCCATAATCCCAAATAATTTCTGAGAAGGTCTCGATCCATTAAAACATAACAAGGCCCGAACTCCGTTCGTCCTATCAATCTCTCTAAAAAATCTCATAAAAATTCGGCATGACTTGCCCGCAATCCTCACTCCTCAGAATCACAGTTATAAGTGGAATAACATAATTAAATCAGCTCAATCAATAAGCATAAACAGCATATTCCAACACATCCTAGATTAACCATTTAGCACATAACATGTGAATCATTTAGCACACAATGTCATGGCATCAAGTACTCAACAAGATCGGCCGAAGCCTCAGAAAACATTTCAGGCATTTAGCAAGTAAGTGCATAACACATAAATCAAGTCGAATTCGTCGACACCTAAAGCATTATCTAGTAATTCAAAGAGTAGCCCTCACCTGTTGACTTTCCAGCTCGCTCCTTGAACTTTCCTTCACGATCTTCCTCCTCAAGTCCTCCGAATTCCTCGAACGAACCTTAAAGCAATTTCACAGAAATCAATCACAATGAGTCAGAAACTCAGCAAACAATCAGTGCTAGGGGTACACGGAACACTACAACCTCCGTGGTACGACAATCTAACGCGTTAAGACAAGTGTTCGAAAAAGTCGGATTTCCTCCCCCCTTGACATAGCTCTCGGCCACTTTCCTTAATTGGGAGGGTCGATTTTTCTTCGATCAAACTTGGTTCCTAGGTTAACATAAGCCGTAACTAAGACGGTTCTAAGCTCGGAAAAATTTTCGGATCGAAAATTGATATAAGGGTAGTTTGGTCATTATTTTCAGCTCAGAATTTCAAAACTGGATTTTTGAAAAACAAATTGGATGGGGACGTCAACAACGACGTTTATGATGACTAATCCTACTAGCACTAAGCCAAGTCGATAGTTTACAGCTTAAAGGTTGCGACTTTGCCTAAAAATGGGTATTTGATGCAAAAATTGATCCCGGCGGCATTTCGTCGACATCTGACAAAATCTAATCCGCAGAACACGCTCAGGAGCATGCAGGAAATAAGTTTAGACACTGAAATCAGCTTATTTGAACAGTTTTACAAAAAGCTCAAAACTTTGAGCACAGTTTACATAGAAGAAGTCGACAGATCTGACGATCAGAAGTGAGATATAGTTTACCTACCTCAAGGTCTTCGATTAGCAACGATCGGTGAAGCAAACGGGCAAGAAATGGCGAAAATCCGGATCCTCTCTTTCTCTCTTGGAGCTCGCGGTTTTGGGGAAAGAAAATGGGTGGGTTTTAGAAAATATCTCATTTTCTAGCTATTTATAGGTTTTGGAAAATGCGGAAAAATGATTTTTTTGCGATTCCGATTTTTCCTACGCGTTCCTCTGCGAATTTTAAGATAGGTTCTGGCAACAGAATTCCAGAACTCAAAGCAGGATTCTTGGAATTAAACCAAACGATCCAAAGTCGGTGTGAGTCGGTGTAAGTCGGTTTATCCCGAAAAACTACTTTTTGCAGTGATCGTCGGATATGAAAACTTCCTTCTGAAGAAAGATTAGAAATAACAATAGAAATAGGAGAACGCGGGTGGAATCTTCATTTGAAGCTCCGATTAGAAAAGTCTTCATCGTCTGTCGATCTTAGGTTTCTCGAACTATCAGGGATTCCGTTTCGGCAAGCTTCTGAGAATTGGAATTTGACGTTTGTACTTTCCAGGGTTTCGCATCAAAATAATTGTTTATAGACGAAAAAGAGAAGTTCTAACATTTCTCTGAAGATTTTTGGAATTAGTTTCCATCGTGTCCTAATGTGTAAATTAACTATTCACTAAAACCTTTGACCTAGGATTAGGCGTATGTTAGTCGTGCACTCTTATCGGTTTTTCGATAAACTTCTTGGACTTTTCCTGAACCTTATCCTCCACAAATTTATTTTAATCAAATAACCCTTATATTTTATTCACTTATCCAAAGCTCGAAACTTGGGCCTTACATTACTACCCTCCAAAAAGAAAGTTTCGACCTCGAAACTTAAGGTTCAGTAAAAAGTTCTGGATACTGTTCCTTGATCTTTTCCTTCAGCTCCCATGTCGCATCACCGGTGTTTTTGTCCCAAATGACCTTCACTAACTCGATCTCTTTCCCCCTCAACTGCTTTACCCTTGTGTCACCAATGCTGATTGGCGGTGTCTCGAAAGACAAGTTATCCTTCAACTCAATGTCATCCAGCTCGATAACATGTGTCGGATCAGCAATATACTTCCTCAGTTGTGACACATGGAATGCATCATGAATGTTTGATAGAAAAGGCGGTAGTGCGATCTGATAAGCTACCGGTCCTACACGACGAGTAATCTGATAAGGTCCAATGAACTTTGGCGTAAGTTTTCTTGACTTGATTGCTCGACCAATTCCTGTAGTCTGGGTAACTCGCAGAAACACATGATCTCCTTCTTCGAATTCCAGGGTTCTGCGCCTTAAGCCAAGGTGCCTCCGTGAGCTCCCATGTCAAAATTTGAGAATTCTTACCTCGATGACGGATTATTCAAGCCTAACTAATCCGAATTTGGTGGAAAATGAGTTTTCAAGGGAAAATATCAAGTTGGATGGGATAGTATGTTTGTCTTGGCATTCCTCAATTCCCAAAAGGTTTCCCTACGCCAAGGTTCCCCCGTGAACTTCCATGTCAAAATTTGAGAATTCTAACCCCGATGATAGATTTACATGGCTAACCGATGCAAATTTAGAAGGAAAATGAGTTTGGATGGGAAAATATCAAGTTTTGGGAGACTTGGTTTTCCATGAAATTCCTCGTTTCCTTATGCCAAGGTTTCCCCGTGATCTCCCATATCAAAATTTGAGAATTCTAGCGCTAATGATGGATTTCCTAAGGCTGACCTATGCAAATTTGGGTGGAAAATGAGTTTTCTAGGGAAAATCTCAAGTTGGAAGGAAACTTGGTTTGCCATGAAATTCCTCGTTGCCCTAATGGTTTCCCTATGCCCAGCTGCTCCCATGAGCTCCAATGTAAAAATTTGAGATTTCTTGCCTCGAGGATGGATTTCCCAAGGCTAACCTTTGCAAATTTGGGTCGAAAATAAGTTTTCACGGAAAAATCTAAAGTTGGAAATTAAACTTGGTTTGCCATGGCATGCCTCGTTACCCAAATGGTTTCCCTATGACAAGGTTCCCTCATTAGCTCCCATGTCAAAATTTTAGAAGTCTTGCCTCGAGGATGGATTTCCCAAGGCTAACCAATGCGAAGTTGGGTGGAAAATGAGTTTTAAAGGGAAAATCTCAAGTTGGAAGGGAGAGTTGGATTTTCATGGCAATCCTTATTGCCGAAATGGTTTCCCTAAGCCAAGTTGCCCCCGTGAGCTCCCATGTCAAAATTTGGGAATTCTTTCCCCGGTGATGGATTTCCCAAGGCTAACCTATGAAATTTAGATGGAAAATGAGTTTTCAAGGGAAAATATCAAGTTGGAAGGGAAACTTGGTTTGCCATTAAATTCCTCGTTTCCTTATGCCAAGGTGCCCCCGTGATATCGCATATCAAAATTTAAGAATTCTTGCCCCGATGATGGATTTCTCAAGGGTAACCTATGCGAATTTGGTTGTAAAATTAGATTTCAAGGGAAAGTCTCAAGTTGGAAGGGAGAGTTGGATTGTCATGGCATGCCTCATTGCCCAAATGGTTTTCCTAAGCCAAGTTGCCGCTGTGAGCTCCCATGCCAAAATTTGAGAATTTTTTCCCCGGTGATGGATTTCCCAAGGCTAACCTATGCGAATTTGGGTGGAAAATGAGTTTTCATGGGAAAATCTGAAGATTGAAGGGATAGTTAGTTTGTCTTTTCATGCCTCATTTCCCAAATGGTTTCCCTATACCAAGGTGCCCCCGTGATCTCCCATATCAAAATTTGAGAATTCTTGCCACGATGATAGATTTCCAAGGCTAACCGATGCAAATTTAGATGGCAAATGAGTTTTCAAGGGAAAATATCAAGTTCAAAGGGAGACTTGGTTTGCCATGAAATTCCTCGTTTCCTAATGCCAAGGTGCCCCCGTGATCTCCCATATCAAAATTTGAGAATTCTTGCCCCGATGATGGATTTCCCAAGGCTGACCTATGCAAATTTGGGTGGAAAATGAGTTTTCATTGGAAAATCTCAAGTTGGAAGGGAGAATTGGTTTGTCATGAAATTCCTCGAAGCCCAAACGGATTCCCTATGCCTAGGTTCTCCCATGAGCTCCAATGCAAAAATTTGAGAATTCTTGCCTCGAGGATGGATTTCCCAAGGCTAACCTTTGCGAATTTGGGTGTAAAATGAGTTTTCATGGGAAAATTTCAAGTTAGAAGGGAGAGTTGGACCTTAATGGCATGCCTCAATGCCCAAATGGTTTCCCTAAGCCAAGTTGCCCTCGTGAGTTCCCTTGTCAAAATTGGAGAATTCTTGCCCCGGTGATGGATTTCCCAAGGCTAACCTATGCGAATTTGGGTGGAAAATGAGTTTTCAAGGAAAAATTAAACTTGGAAGGGATAGTTGGTTTGTCTTGGCATGCCTCATTTCCCAAATCGTTTCCCTATGCCAAGGTTCCCTGGTGAGCTCCCATGTCAAAATTGGAGAATTATTGTCCCGATGATGGATTTTCCAAGGCTAACCTTTGCGAATTTGGGTGTAAAATAAGTTTTCAAGGGAAACTACCAAGTTGGAAGGGAGACTTGGTTTGCCATGTAATTCCTCGTTTCGTTATGCCATGGTGCCCCCATGATCTCCCATATCAAAATTTGAGAATTCTTGCCCCGATGATGGATTTCCCAAGGCTAACCTATGCGAATTTGGTTGTAAAATAAGTTTTCAAGGGAAAATCTCAAGTTGGAAGGAATAGTTGCTTTGTCATGGCATGCCTCATTGCCCAAATTGTTTCCCTAAGCCAAGGTGCCCCCGTGAGCTCCGATGTCAAAATTTGAGAGTTCTTACCCCGATGACGGATTTCACAAGTCTAACCAATGCGAATTTGGGTGGAAAATGAGTTTTTACGGGAAAATATCAAGTTGGATGGGATAGAATGTTTGTCCTGGCATGCCTCATTTCCCAAATGGTTTCCCTAAGCCAAGGTACCCCCGTGAACTTCCATGTCAAAATTTGAGAATTCTTGCCCCGATGATAGATTTCCAAGGCTAACATATGCAAATTTAGATGGAAAATGAGTTTTCAAGGGAAAATATCAAGTTCGAAGATAGACTTGGTCTTCCATGAAATTCCTCCTGTCCTAATGCCAAATGCCCCCGTGATCTCCCATATCAAAATTTGAGAATTCTTGCCCCAATGAAGGATTTCCCAAGGCTGACCTATGCAAATTTTGGTGGAAAATGAGTTTTCAAGGGAAAATCTCAAGTTGGAAGGGAGAGTTGGTTTGTCATGGAATGCCTCATTGCCCAAATGGTTTGCCTAAGCCAAGGGGCCCCCGTGAGCTCCCATGTTAAAATTGTAGGATCACGCGCTTACCACCCCGCCAAAACCACTTGGTGTTAGTGAGGGTGCAACGTTATTTCTTATAGCGTAGCAGACAGCGCCCCGTTTTGAATGCTACCTGCCGGCAGGATGCTGGCCCACCTGGACCCAACAATCCCCCCCAGCACCTGCCAGCCAAACTAGCTGCACAGCATGCCTTCCGTGGGATTCGAACACGGGACCTGGCTCTGATACAACTTGTAGGTTCACGCGCTTACCACTACGCCAAAACCAATTGGTGTTAGTGAGGGCGCAACGTTATTTCTTATAGCGTAGCAGACAGCGCCCCGTTTCGAATGCTACCTGCAGGCAGGATGCTGGCCCACCTGGACCCAACAAAAATTTGAGAATTCTTGCCCCGATGATGGATTTCACAAGGCTAACCAATGCGAATTTGGGTTGAAAATGAGTTTTTAAGGGAAAATATCAAGTTGGAAGGGATAATATGTTTGTCTTGGCATACCTCATTTTCCAAATGGTTTCCCTAAGTTAAGGTTCCCCCGTGAACTCCCATGTCAAAATTTGAGAATTCATGCCCCGATGATAGATTTCCCATAGCTAACCTATGCAAATTTAGATGGAAAATGAGTTTTGAAGGGAAAATATCAAGTTGGAAGGGAGACTTGTATTGCCATGAAATTCCTCGTTTCCTTTTGGCAAGGTTCCCCTGTGTTCTCCCATATCAAAATTTGAGAATTCCTGCCTCGTTGATGGATTTCCCAAGGCTAACTTATGCAAATTTTAGTGGAAAATGAGTTTTCAAGGGAAAATCTCAAGTTGGAAGGAAACTTGGTTTGCCATGAAATTCCTCGTTGCCCAAATGGTTTCCCTATGCCCAGGCGCTCCCATGAGCTCCAATGTAAAAATTTTAGAATTCTTGCCTCCAGGATGGATTTCCCAAGGCTAACCGTTGCGAATTTAGGTGTAAAATGAGTTTTCAATGGAAAATCTCAAGTTAGAAGGGAGCGGTTGACTGTCAAGGCATGCCGCATTGCCTAAATGGTTTCCCTAAGCCAAGGTGCCCTCGTGAACTCCTATGAAAATTTAGATGGAAAATGAGTTTTCAAGGGAAACTACCAAGTTGGAAGGGAGACTTGGTTTGCCATGTAATTCCATGTTTCCTTATGCCAAGGTGCCCCCGTGATCTCCCATATCAAAATTTGAGAATTCTTGCCCCGATGATGGATTTCCCAATGCTAACCTATGCGAATTTGGTTGTAATATAAGTTTTGAAGGGAAAATCTCAAGTTGGAAGGGAGAGTTGGTTCGTCATGGCATGCCTCATTGCCCAAATGGTTTCCCTAAGCCAAGGTGCCTCCGTGAGCTCCCATGTAAAAATTTGAGAATTCTTACCCCGATGACAGATTATTTAAGGCTAGCCAATGCGAATTTGGGTGGAAAATGAGTTTTCATGGGAAAATATCAAGTTGGATGGGATAGTATGTTTTGTTAAGTTCAAACGCATCATAACATTTTTTAAATCTTATTTTGATCATAAAAATTTTATAGTAGAAGTTTCATTGAAAATTTATCTACTGATAACGTTCTCAATTTCAGAAGAAACTTGGCTATATGTCACACGCGTCAACGTTCTATCAATTATTAAAATAATACTTTCCTCAGAAAATAGAAGTAACTCAATCTCTACTGTACCCTAGTGAAGTCTCTGACCGTTTAATGCCACGTCATCAGTCAGATATATCGGTTGTCTCACATTCAAATCCAATGACAACTATTTGAATCTCATTCAAACTAAAACACATGAAGACAAATTTACTTCAGCAAAAGGCACACTGACCAGCAAGGGAAAATACAAGCCGTCAACATTAAATTGCCAAATTGTCTCATGTCTGAGAAGTAGCCCAAAGTCTATCACCACCTACTAGCTGACAAACATCACCTTTTAAGCTAAAAGATAGACTTGCTTCAGAAGTAACATTTAATGAAGATACCAACCAAGCCTTTTGAATCAACGGTCCGATATCAACCATCAACGATTATCTCAACGGTTGGATTTTATCTCACAACGGCTACAACACTACAAAGCAAGTATTTAAGAAACTCTTGAAGATATGAAGAAACAAGAATTAACTCTGAGAATTCAAGTATTCAAGCATTCATTTTCAAACTACTCAACAGCATTCAAAGCTCAAGCAGATATTCCAAGCGTCAAACACAAGCCATTAATTCTGCCTAGTGAAAGAGAAAAACTCGTACCTTAAAAGAGTCATATCTTCTTATTCTCTTGACACTTTTGTAGTAACTCTCAAGTGATCCAATAGTCAGATCTGAACCCAAACACTTAGAGTTTCAGTGCTTTAAAGTCTCTACCTTTACTCTTGAAAGAAGAGAATCTCCGAAGAGTGATATAAATCTTTGTAAGATTTTAGGAGAAGTCCGGTACAATACTTATAGGAGGAGTCCTGCATAATACTTGGAGAAGTCCGTGATAATACTTGGAGAAGTCCTGTCTAATACTTGTATTGAAGAAGTCCTTGATACTTGCTAGTGAAAATCTAGGTGGTGGCCAAGTACTGGACGTAGCCCAATCGTTTAGGGTGAACTAGTATAAATCTCTGTGTGCTGATCGTTCTGTCTTACTTACTGTTTAACTTCCGCTGCACAGAACAGTTTACGAAAAGTCATACTTAAACGTTTTCTTAAAAGAACTAATATTCTTTCAATAAAACAAAGTTTTTAAAACGTAAATTTCAAGAACACAATTCAAACCCCCCTTTCTCGTGTTACTTATTTGCAACTCATGTTTGTCTTGGCATGCCTCATTTCCCAAATGGTTTCCCTAAGCCAAGGTTCCCCCGTGCACTTCCATGTCAAAATTTGAGAATTCTTGCCACGATGATAGATTTCCAAGGCTAACCGATGCAAATTTAGATGGAAAATGAGTTTTCAAGGGAAAATATCAAGTTGGAAGGGAGACTTGGTTTGCCATGAAATTCCTCGTTTCCTTCTGCCAAGGTGCCCCCGTGATCTCCCATATCAAAATTTGAGAATTCGTACCCCAAAGATGGATTTCCCAAGGCTGACCTACGCAAACTTTGGTGGAAAATGAGTTTTCAAGGGAAAATCTCAAGTTGAATGAAACTCGGTTTGCCATGAAATTCCTCGTTGCCCATATGGTTTCCCTATGCCCAGGTGCTCCCATGAGCTCCAATGTAAAAATTTGAGAATTCTTGCCTCGAGGATGGATTTCCCAAGGCTAACCAATGCGAATTTAGGTGGAAAATGAGTTTAAAAGGGAAAATCTCAAGTTGGAAGGGAGAGTTGGATTTTCATGGCATACCTCATTGCCCAAATGGTTTCCCTAAGCCAAGTTGCCCCCGTGAACTCCCACGTCAAAATTTGAGAATTCTTGCCCCGGTGATGGATTTCCCAAGGCTAACCTATGAAAATTTAGATGGAAAATGAGTTTTCAACGGAAAATATCAAGTTGGAAGGGATAGTATGTTTGTCTTGGCAAGCCTCATTTCCCAAATGGTATCCCTAAGTCAAGGTTCCCCCGTGAACTCCCATGTCAAAATTTGAGAATTCTTGCTCCGATAATAGATTTCCCAAGGCTAACCTATGCAAATTTAGATGGAAAATGAGTTTTGAAGGGAAAATATGAAGTTGGAAGGGATACTTGGTTTTCCATGAAATTCCTCGTTTCCTTATGTCTAGGTGCCCCGTGGATCTCCCATATCAAAATTGGAGAATTCTTGCCCAGAAGATGGATTTCCCAAGGCTAACCTATGCAAATTTGGGTGGAAAATAAGTTTTCAAGGGAAAATCTCAAGATGGAAGGAAACTTGGTTTGCCATGAAATTCCTCGTTGCCCAAACGGTTTCCCTATGCACAAGTGCTCCCATGAGCTCCAACGCAAAAATTTGAGAATTCTTGCCCCGAGGATGGATTTCCCATGGCAAACCTTTGCGAATTTGTGTGGAAAATGAGTTTTCAAGGGAAAACTCAAGTTGGAAGGGATAGTTGGTTTGTCTTGGCGTGCCTCATTTTCGAAATGGTTTCCATAAGTCAAGGTTCCCTTGTGAGCTCTCATGTTAAAATTGGAGAATTATTGCCGCGATAATAGATTTCCCAAGGCTAACCTATGCAAATTTAGATGGAAAATGTGTTTTCAAGGGAAAATATCAAGTTGGAAGGGAGACTTGGTTTTCGATGTAATTCCTCATTTCCTTATGCCAAGGTGCCCCCGTGATCTCCCATATCCAAATTTGAGAATTCTTGCCCCGATGATGGATTTCCCAAGGCTGACCTATGCGAATTTGGTTGTAAAATAAGTTTTCAAGGGAAAATCTCAAGTTGGATGAGAGAGTTGGTTCGTCATGGAATGCCTCATTGCCCAAATGGTTTCCCTAAGCCAAGGTGCCTCCGTGAGCTCCTATGTCTAAATTTGAGAGTTCTTACCCCGATGAAGGATTTCACAAGGCTAACCAATGCGAATTTGGGTGGAAAATGAGTTTTCAAGGGAAAATATCAAGTTGATGGGATAGTATGTTTGTCTTGGCATGCCTCATTTCCCAAATGGTTCCCCTAAGCCAAGGTTCCCCCGTGAACTTCCATGTCAAAATTTGTGAATTCTTGCCCCGATGATAGATTTCCAAGGCTAACCGATGCAAATTTAGATAGAAAATGAGTTTTCAAGGGAAAATATCAAGTTGGAAGGGATAGTTGCTTTGCCATGAAATTCCTCGTTTCTTTATGCCAAGGTGCCCCTGTGATCTCCCATATCAAAATTTGAGAATTCTTGCCCCAATGATGGATTTCCCAAGGCTGACCTATGCAAATTTTGGTGGAAAATGTGTTTTGAAGGGAAAATCTCAAGTATGAAGGAAACTTGGTTTGCCATGAAATTCCTCGTTGCCCAAATGGTATCCCAATGCCCAGGTGCTCCCATGAGCTCCATTGTAAAAATTTCAGAATTCTTGCCTCGAGGATGGAATTCCCTAGGCTAACCTATGCAAATTTGGGTCGAAAATAAGTTTTCAAGGAAAAATCTAAAGTTGGAAAGGAAACTTGGTTTGCCTTGGCATGCCTCGTTACCCAAATGGTTTCCCTATGCCAAGGTGCCGTCATTAGCTCCCATGTCAAAATTTGAGAATTCTTGCCTCGAGGATGGATTTCCCAAGGCTAACCAATGCGAATTTGGGTGGAAAATAAGTTTTAAAGGGAAAATCTCAAGTTGTTAGGGAGAGTTGGATTGTCATGGCATACCTCATTTCCCAAATGGTTTCCCTAAGCCAAGTTGACCCCGTGAGCTCCCATGTTAAAATTGGAGAATTCTTGCCCCGGTGATATATTTCCCAAGGCTAACCTATGTAAATTTAGATGGAAAATGAGTTTTCAAGGGAAAATATCAAGTTGGAAGGGAGACCTGGTTTGCCATGAAATTCCTCGTTTCCTTATGCCAAGGTGCCTCCGTGATCTCCCATATCAAAATTTTAGAATTCTTGCCCCGATGATGGATTTCCCAAGGCTAACCTATGCGAATTTGGTTGTAAAATAAGTTTTCAAGGGAAAATCTCAAGTTGGAAGGGAGAGTTGGATTGTCATGGCATGCCTCATTGCCCAAATGGTTTCCCTAAGCCAAGTTGTTCCGGTGAGCTCCTATGTCAAAATTTGAGACTTTTTGCCCCGATGATGGATTTCCCAAGGCTAACCTATGCGAATTTGGGTGGAAAATGAGTTTTCAAGGGAAAATCTGGTGTTGGAAGGGATAGTTGGTTTGTATTGGCAGGCCTCATTTCCCAAATGGGTTCTCTATGCCAAGGTGCCCTCGTGAACTCCCATGTCAAAATTTGAGAATTCTTGCTCTGAGAATGAATTTCCCAAGGCTAACCTATGTAAATTTAGATGGAAAATGAGTTTTCAAGGGAAATTACCAAGTTGGAAGGGAGACTTTGTTTGCCATGTAATTCCACATTTCCTTATGCCAAGGTTCCCCCGTGATCTCCCATATAAAAATTTCAGAATTATTGCCCCGATGATGGATTTCCAAAGGCTACTCTATGCGAATTTGTGGTTTGAATAATGTTTTCAAGATAAAACTTCCACCTTAAGATATTAACAAATCTTTTCGTGACTCAAAAGGTGCTTAATATAAGAGATAGAAAAGCACACAAGGATTTTATCCTGGTTCACTTGATGAATCACTCAAGCTAATCCAGTCCACCTGTTAAGGTGATTTCTTCGTTCTTAGAATGAAGGCAATCCACTAATCAGGTAAATGTTACAACTGCACTTGAAACCTACAAGTGACTAACAATACACTGACTTAGCTCACACTAAGATTCACTCTCTTAGTCTTCTCTAGGATCCGATCAACCTTGATCTCCTAAAGGCAAACTATACAACTATGTATGAAGTTCTTGTTTACAAAGAGATTGCTTCTAAAAAGCTTATAGTAAACACAATGAATTCAAGATGAAAGAAAGCTTAGAAGGTTTGAATATTGCTTGCGCGTGTGTAAGTTCTTCTAGCCGCATCTTTCAATCTTCAGCCTCTATTTATACTCCAAGGATTAGGGTTTGAACGTTGCATGGGAATGCTACCGTTGGAGGGCAGTTCTGTAAATTCCAGCTTCTGCTGTGGCTGAGAATGTAGGTTAGGTCGTCAGGATAGTACATTCGCTTTTGTACTTTGGATAGTGACATGACCTTTAACTTCGTTTGACTTCTGATCAGAGGAGCGCTTCGTGTTGGAACTTGTGAAGTTGGTTGATCAGAGTCAGAAGGAAGCATGGATCCTCTGACCGCTGTACCTTCTGATCTTCACGTCAGAGGATAAGTACATGGTCTTCAGAGCCAGTTGCTTCTGGACTACAGAGTCTTCACTCTTCAGCTTCTGGATCTTCAGAGTCTTCTACAAAATCAGAACTTCTGAGTCTTCAGATTGTCTAGGTTGTAAGAGCGTCTGGATCATCAGAGCTTCAAGTGAGCTGAGTCCGTATCAGAGCTTGATATACTTCAGATCTTCTGAAGCTTTTCTATTGTTCAGACTGAACATAGAGATTGCGAAAGCGTTGCTAGGATCACTCTTTAAGCACAGTGCTTCTGATTTGTGTGAGATAATATTTAGGTCAGAGAATGTAAATAACATACTCAGAAAAACACGTTAGAGTACCATAATTGTTCATATCAAAAGGTTAACTTTTAATCATCAAAACATAGAGTTGTACTACTAGATCAAAACATGATCTTACAGCCCCCGTGATCTCCCATATCAAAATTTTAGAATTCTTGCCCCGATGATGGAGTTCCCAAGGCTAACCTATGCGAATTTGGTTGTAAAATAAGATTTCAAGGGAAAATCTCAAGTTGGAAGAGAGAGTTGGATTGTCATGGCATGCCTCATTCCCAAATGGTTTCCCTAAGCCAAGTTGCCCCCGTGAGCTCCCATGTCAAAATTTGAGAGTTTTTACCCCGATGATGGATTTCCAAAGGCTAACCTATGCGAATTTGGGTGGAAAAGGAGTTTTCAAGGGAAAATATGAAGTTGGAAGGGATAGTTGGTTTCTCTTTGCAAGCCTCATTTCCCAAATGGTTTCTCTATGCCAAGGTGCCCTCGTGAACTCCCGTGTCAAAATTTGAGAATTCTTTCCCCGATATCGAATTTCCCAAGGCTAACCTATGCAAATTTAGATGGAAAATGAGTTTTCAAGGGAAACTACCAAGTTGGAAGAGAGACATGGCTTGCCATGTAATTCCACGTTTCCTTATGCCAAGGCGCCCCCGTAATCTCCAATATCAAAATTTGAGAATTCTTGCCCCGATGATGGATTTCCCTAGGCTAACCTATGCGAATTTGGTTGTAAAATAAGTTTTCAAGGGAAAATCTCAAGTTGGAAGGGAGATTTGGTTGTCATGGCATGCCTCATTGCCCAAATGGTTTTCCTAAGCCACGGTGCCTTCGTGAGCTCCCATGTCAAAGTTTGAGAATTCTTACCCCCGATGAGGATTTCACAAGGCTAACCAAAGTGAATTTGGGTGGAAAATGAGTTTTCAAGGGAAAATATCATGGGTGAGGGGATAGTATGTTTGTCTTGGCATGCCTCATTTCCCAAATGGTTTCCCTAAGCCAAGGTTCCCCCGTGAACTTCCATGTCAAAATTTGAGAATTCTTGCCCCGATGATAGATTTTCAAGGCTAACTGATGCATATTTGGATGAAAAATGAGTTTTGAAGGGAAAATATCAAGATGGAAGGGAGACTTGGTTTGCCATGAATTCCTCGTTTCTGTAAGACCTGGATTTTCAGAACAAGTGAAGTTTCCGACTCACACGTAGAATCAGTGTAAGCGTGACAGGAGTTTGACATTTGAGAAAGATTAATGAAGAAGAAAGTTCAGGAATTGCTTGAGGAATGTTGCGTAGTTGTTTTCTGAGTTAGTGCGAGTCGTCTGCACACCTGCTTTATGGCGAGCGTGTCCAGAATAGGCTATTTCGCTCTTAAAGCAACGTTTTGAGTGAGCTTTCGAACTCTCGGAAAATTTAAAGATTCTCTTTATTTTTCCATCGACCAGCGTTTCATTTCGGAACTCTGGACTGTACGCACGATAGGTTTCACTTTCCGGAAGCTCGACGACTCTAATTTCTTTGCTTCGAAACCCTAGTTTTGAGCGAAGGATGAAGACTTTTTCTATTCGGGACTTCTAACGAAGATTCCGTCCTCGTTGCCAGACTTGTTTCGACATTTCCAATCTTTCTTCTATTGGAAGTTTTGTCGTGTGAGCATCACAACAAAAAGTAGTTTTTCGGGACAGACTAACTTACACCGCTTTTGGCGTTTTGGATATTGTTTTTCCCAAATCTTAGATAATTGTTTTGAGTTCTGGAATTCCGACGCCAGAATCTCTCTTAGAATTCCTTGGTGAACGTGCTGCAAACATCGGAATCGCGAAATTTTCATTTTCCCGCGATTTCGCCTGCCTATAAATAGCTCGAAAAGCAAAAATTCCTTCATTTTCTTCCTATTGTGACCGAATTTCGTGGAGAGCAAGGGGGGAGGAGATTTTCGCGAAAACTTGACTGATCTTCGTGCAGTTCGTCCCTACTTCTAGGTATCGAGGTAACTAACACGATTCCTACCTCTGATTGTTGTTTATGTTGCGTTTTTGAAGTCGTTTCTGTGCTCACAGTTTTGAGCTTTTTCTAAAATTGTCCGTTTTCTTCGATTTCTAGCTTGGGTTATGTTCTATAGGTTCCCATGAGCCTAAAACCTCTGTCAGTAATCGCCGATTGTGATCCAGTTGTCCAGGATCTAAAAAACTGTTTCAAAACCCTTTTTGCTCACATTTCGAAACTTTATTGTCGAAAAGACTTAATCTGACTTCGTGCCTTTAGGATTTGTTGTCACGGATGTCATGAGGATCGTTGCTGTCAAATTTGTTTTCAGAACTGATAACTTTGAAGTTTTGAGCCTTTATTTTGGACCAAAATGCCCCTGGATAGTCATATTTCGACCCGATTGTCCGAAAATTGTTCCGACAGTTTCTTTGCCTTAGTTTTATCCTAAAACTACCTTGTGAATTGATTTGATCAAAGAAAAAGAGCCGAAGCCCTTTTTCCTTTGAGGCCGTGGACTATTTCCTTTAGGGGGGAGTTTTTCGGTTTCGAAAACTTGTCTTTTCGTACCTGATTGTCCTATTCTGAAGCTTTAATGCTTTGTCTATCGTTTATGTATTGTTTTGCGATCGAACTAATCGATTTTGTTTGGATTCTGCTTTGTTTTTCTCCGAGGTTCAGTTGAGGGAACTTTGGAAGACGCAGAGCAATTGTTTGAGGAGAACTTTGTTTGCGAAGCTGGAACAGCTCGAGGTTAGGGCAACTTACTATATCAGCTATGATTGCATGATAGGCGTCGATAAATTCGACTTATGCTTTATCTGATGTTGTTTATGATGTTGAGTTGATGTTATGATACTTTTCCATAACTTGTGATGTTGTGCTTTTGTTGGATTGTGCGTTTTGACGCGACTTCGGAGTGGAGATTCATTGATCTTGTGATCTTTGATATTTTGGGTTGGATGAGCAACCCTAGGCAAGTCCAAATGAGGGGTTTGAGACCTAGCCTGGTTGGTATTTGTTGGTTTACTTAGACTTTCCCCGGGAAACTTCTTTTGGGTGGTTGGTTTTCGGAAAACGTAGAAGGATTAGAATTTCGAAAACTAAAGACTTGGGAAACCTAGATTTTGAGAAATAAACTCATAACCTGACTAATCTGAATTGAAATCATTTTTATTAACGTTTAAGTATAGGAAAACTGAAGGGGAAAATATTTACGAAAGACGGGGAAAAGTCGACCTTTGTTGTGAGTTATTGGAATTGGGGAAAGCCACTAAGGTGAGCTATGGTGATGATTGAAAGTCACCGAGTACTTTACGTACTCTTGTTGATGGGGTTGTGTTGTATTGACCGACACTAATCCCTTGGGTTCTCTTGTTGTTGGAGCGGTGTTGTATTGACCGACACTTAGCGCTCTTGTTGTTTGGGCTGTGTTGTATTGACCGACACTAGACCCTTGTGTATTCTTGTTGGTGGAGCTGTGTTGTATTGACCGACACTTACTCCGAGTTGTGTTGTATTGACCGACACTAACTCATGGGTTTGTTGAGATTGGGTTGTGAGCTAAACACTTTCGTGGTAAGGGCGATTCGTTGTTTGGCTAACCACGTTGCATTCAATCGGGTGAATAACGGGAATGGTTCACCTATGCATATCATGGTGAATAACGGGAATGGTTCACCTTGCATAAATGATGAATAACGGGAATGGTTCATCATATGGTGAATAACGGGAATGGTTCACCAAGGATGAATAACGGGAATGGTTCATCCAGGATGGATTTCATCCAGGATGGATAACGGGAATGGTCCATCCATAGTGAAGAACGGGAATGCTTCACATGTGGCGAACAGGAACGCGTCACAAATCCGGATTCATATTGTGCATTTCAGGCATACATTCATGCTGACTGAGACTGTGTGCTGTTTGTTTATTGAAGCAATGTTAGAGCCATAACATGCTAGGATTACTTATATGCTTATATAACAACTTATATATATACTCTGTCACATGTTGAGTGTATATGTACTTATTGCTGTGAGTTGACCCTAGCGCCTTGGCTTTGTTTGTATGTTTGTGTTTGGGCGGTCGGACTGCTGCCAGATGTCGATGGCCGACTGGTTCTCGGTGGTCTCTCCCTCGGGGGGGGATCAGATATGAGCTGCAGGATCGGGATGCCCCACCGCTTGGGTGATCGATGTTGCTGGTCACCGGGCGACGTATCGGGGAAAGGTCATGGAGGACCGGACTGACGAGCGTGGACGTCTGACGAAAGGAGTTCTATGGCGCATGGAGTTGAGCTTCAACTTGCCGACTTCAGATCGTTGTGGGTTTAGCACTGGGAGGTTAGGTTTGGGCAGGCGTCATGTTTTGTGTAGAGCTCTGATTCGTTTTGCTTTTGGGATCGGGTAGGTTTCCGACGCATGACTTTTCGTGTGGTTCTCTTACAGAGGGATCACAGTGAGTCAGTTGGACCATAGGGGTCTTTGCTTAGGCCATATTGAGGCCGACTTTCTCCTAGTGGTTTGTAATTATAATTTTCTCACTTACACTTCTGGGTCTGTATATATTTGCCTACGGGCACACTGCTTTGGAGTCACTGCGAGTGCGCGTGACATGGAGTGCAGCTGAGGCTGTACATGTATATATGTTGTATATCGGTTAGTTTAGTAGTTGGGTTTTATCTTTACTTCCTTATCGTTTTGATTTAAAGGAAAGAAAACGAAAAAAAATTAACTGTTTTCCGCGTAAAGATTATTTTTGGTTACTAAAGTGACACCTGGAAATCGGGGTGTTACAGTTTCCTTATGCCAAGGTGCCCCCGTTATCTCCCTAGGCTAACCTATGTGAATTTGGTTGTAAAATAAGTTTTCAAGGGAAAATCTCAAGTTGGAAGGGAGAGTTGGATTGTCATGAAATTTCTCATTGCCCAAATGTTATCCCTATGCCCAGGTGCGCCCAAGAGCTCCAATGTAAAAATTTGTGAATTCTTGCCTCGAGGATGGATTTCCCAAGGCTAACACCTATGCAAATTTGGGTCGAAAATAAGTTTTCAAGGAAAAATCTATAGTTGGAAAGGAAACTTGGTTTGCAATGGCATGCCTCGTTACCCAAATGGTTTCCCTATGCCAAGGTGCCCACATTAGCTCCCATGTCAAAATTTGAGAATTCTTGCCTCGAGGAAGGATTTCCCAAGGCTAACCAATGCGAATTTGGGTGGAACATGAGTTTTAAAGGCAAAATCTCAAGTTGTTAGGGAGGGTTGGATTGTCATGGCATACCTCATTGCCCAAATGGTTTCCCTAAGTCCAGTTGCCCCCGTGAGCTCTCATGTGAAAATTTGAGAATTCTTGCCCAGGTGATGGATTTCAAAAGGCTAACCTATGAAAATTTAGATGGAAAATGAGTTTTCAAGGGAAAATATCAAGTTGGAAGGGAAACTTGGTTTGCCATGAAATTCCTCGTTTCCTTATGCCAAGGTGCCCCTGTGATCTCCCATATCAAAATTTGAGAATTCTTGCCCTAATAATGGATTTCCCAAGGCTGACCTGTGCAAATTTGGGTGGAAAATGTGTTTTCAAGGGAAAATCTCAAGTTGAAAGGAAACTTGGTTTGCCATTAAATTCCTCGTTGCCCAAATGGTATCCCTACGCCCAGGTGCGCCCATGAGCTCCAATGTAAAAATTTGAAAATTCTGGCCTCGAGCATGGATTTCCCAAGGCTAACACCTATGCAAATTTGGGTCGAAAATAAGTTTTCAAGGAAAAATCTAAAGTTGGAAAGGAAACTTGGTTTGCAATGGCATGCCTCGTTACCCAAATGGTTTCCCTATGCCAAGGTACCCTCATTAGCTCCCATGTCAAAATTTGAGAATTCTTGCCTCGACGATGGATTTCCCGAGGCTAACCAATGCGAATTTGGGTGGAACATGAGTTTTAAAGGCAAAATCTCAAGTTGTTAGGGAGGGTTGGATTGTCATGGCATACCTCATTGCCCAAATGGTTTCCCTAAGCCAAGTTGCCCCCGTGAGCTCTAATGTGAAAATTTGAGAATTATTGCCCAGGTGATGGATTTCAAAAGGCTAACCGATGAAAATTTAAATGGAAAATGAGTTTTCAAGGGAAAATATCAAGTTGGAAGGGAGACTTTGTTTGCCATGAAATTCCTCGTTTCCTTATGCCAAGGTGCCCCCGTGATCTCCCATATCAAAATTTTAGAATTCTTGCCCCGATGATGGAGTTCCCAAGGCTTACCTATGCGAATTTGGTTGGAAAATAAGTTTTCAAGGGAAAGTCTCAAGTTGGAAGGGAGAGTTGGATTGTCATGGCATGCCTCATGGTCCAAATGGTTTCCCCAAGCCAAGTTGCCCCCGTGAGCTCCCATGTCAAAATTTGAGAGTTTTTACCCCGATGATGGATTTCCGAAGGCTAACCTATGCGAATTTGGGTGGAAAATGAGTTTTCAAGGGAAACTCTGAAGTTGGAAGGGAATGTTGGTTTCTCTTTTCATGCCTCATTTCCCAAATGGTTTCTCTATGCAAGGTGCCCTCGTGAACTCCCATGTCAAAATTTGAGAATTCTTGCCCCGATAATGAATTTCCCAAGGCTAACCTATGCAAATTTAGATGGAAAATGAGTTTTCAAAGGGAAACTACCAAGTTGGAAGGGAGACATAGTTTCCATGTAATTCCACGTTTCCTTATGCCAAGGTGCCCCCGTAATCTCCCATATCAAAATTTGAGAATTCTTGCCCCGATGATGGATTTCCCAAGGCTAACCTATGCGAATTTGGTTGTAAAATAAGTTTTCAAGGGAAAATCTCAAGTTGGATGGGAGAGTTGGATTGTCATGGCATGCCACATTGCCCAAATGGTTTCCCTAAGCCACGGTGCCTCCGTGAGCTCCCATGTCAAAGTTTGAGAATTCTTACCCCCGATGTGGATTTCACCAAGCTAACCAATGCGAATTTCGGTGGAAAATGAGTTTTCAAGGGAAAATATCAAGGGTGAGGGGATAGAATGTTTGTCTTGGCATGCCTCGTTACCCAAATGGTTTCCCTATGCCAAAGTGCCCTCATTAGCTCCCATATCAAAATTTGAGAATTCTTGCCTCGAGGATGGATTTCCCTAGGCTAACCTATGCGAATTTGGGTGGAAAATGAGTTTTTAAGGGAAAATCTCAAGTTGTTAGGGAGAGATGGATTTTCATGGCATACCTCATTGCCCAAATGGTTTCCCTAAGCTAAGTTGCCCCCGTTAGCTCTCATGTCAAAATTTGAGAATTCTTGCCCAGGTGATAGATTTCCCAAGGCTAACCTATGAAAATTTAGATGGAAAATGAGTTTTGAAGGGAAAATATCAAGTTAGAAGGGAGACTTGGTTTGCCATGAAATTCCTCTTTTCCTTATGCCAAGGTGCCCCTGTGATCTCCCATATCAAAATTTGAGAATTCATGCACCAATAATGGATTTCCCAAGGCTCACCTATGCAAATTTGGGTGAGAAATGTGTTTTCAAGGGAAAATCTCAAGTTGAAAGGAAACTTGGTTTGCCAGGAAATTGGCAAATGAGTTTTCAAGGGAAAATATCAAGTTCAAAGGGAGACATGGTTTGCCATGAAATTCCTCGTTTCCTAATGCCAAGGTGCCCCCGTGATCTCCCATATCAAAATTTGAGAATTCTTGCCCCGATGATGGATTTCCCAAGGCTGACCAATGCAAATTTGGGTGGAAAATGAGTTTTCATTGGAAAATCTCAAGTTGGAAGGGAGAATTGGTTTGTCATGAAATTCCTCGAAGCCCAAACGGATTCCCTATGCCTTGGTGCTCCCATGAGCTCCAATGCAAAAATTTGAGAATTCTTGCCTCGAGGATTGATTTCCCGAGGCTAACCTTTGCGAATTTGGGTGTAAAATGAGTTTTCATGGGAAAATTTCAAGTTAGAAGGGAGAGTTGGACTTTAATGGCATGCCTCAATGCCCAAATGGTTTCCCTAAGCGAAGTTGCCCTCGTGAGCTCCCATGTCAAAATTGGAGAATTCTTGCCCCGGTGATGGATTTCCCAAGGCTAACCTATGCGAATTTGGGTGGAAAATGAGTTTTCAAGGAAAAATTAAACTTGGAAGGGATAGTTGGTTGGTCTTGGCATGCCTCATTTCCCAAATCGTTTCCCTATGCCAAGGTTCCCTGGTGAGCTCCCATGTCAAAATTGGAGAATTATTGTTCCGATGATGGATTTTCCAAGGCTAACCTTTTTTAATTTGGGTGTAAAATAAGTTTTCAAGGGAAACTTCCAAGTTGGAAGGGAGACTTGGTTTGCCATGTAATTCCTCGTTTCGTTATGCCATGGTGCCCCCGTGATCTCCCATATCAAAATTTGAGAATTCTTGCCCCGATGATGGATTTCCCAAGGCTAACCTATGCGAATTTGGTTGTAAAATAAGTTTTCAAGGGAAAATCTCAAGTTGGAAGGGATAGTTGGTTTGTCATGGCATGCCTCATTGCCCAAATTGTTTCCCTAAGCCAAGGTGCCCCCGTGAGCTCCCATGTCAAAATTTGAGAGTTCTTACCCCGATGACGGATTTCACAAGTCTAACCAATGCGAATTTGGGTGGAAAATGAGTTTTCAAGGGAAAATATCAAGTTGGATGGAATAGAATGTTTGTCCTGGCATGCCTCATTTCCCAAATGGTTTCCCTAAGCCAAGGTACCCCCGTGAACTTCCATGTCAAAATTTGAGAATTCTTGCCCCGATGATAGATTTCCAAGGCTAACATATGCAAATTTAGATGGAAAATGAGTTTTCAAGGGAAAATATCAAGTTTGAAGATAGACTTGGTCTTCCATGAAATTCCTCTTGTCCTAATGCCAAGGTGCCCCCGTGATCTCCAATATCAAAATTTGAGAATTCTTGCCCCAACGAAGGATTTCCCAAGGCTGACCTATGCAAATTTTGGTGGAAAATGAGTTTTCAAGGGAAAATCTCAAGTTGGATGGGAGAGTTGGTTTGTCATGGCATGCCTCATTGCCCAAATGGTTTGCCTAAGCCAAGGTGCCCCCGTGAGCTCCTATGTTAAAATTTGAGAATTCTTGCCCCGATGATGGATTTCACAAGGCTAACCAATGCAAATTTGGGTTGAAAATGAGTTTTTAAGGGAAAATATCAAGTTGGAAGGGATAATATGTTTGTCTTGGCATGCCTCATTTCCCAAATGGTTCCCCGAAGCCAAGGTTTCCCCGTGAACTTCCATGTCAAAATTTGAGAATTCTTGCCCCGATGATAGATTTCCAAGGCTAACCGATGCAAATTTAGATAGAAAATGAGTTTTCAAGGGAACCTATCAAGTTGGAAGGGAGACTTAGTTTGCCATGAAATTCCTCGTTTCCTTATGCAAAGGTGCCCCCGTGATCTCCCATATCAAAACTTTAGAATTCTTGCCTCGATGATGGAGTTCCCAAGGCTAACCTATGCGAATTTGGTTGTAAAATAAGTTTTCAAGGGAAAATCTCAAGTTGGAAGGGAGAGTTGGATTGTCATGGCATGCCTCATTGCCCAAATGGTTTCCCTAAGCCAAGTTGCCCCCGTGAGCTCCCATTTCAAAATTTGAGAGTTTTTACCCCGATGATGGATTTCCCAAGGCTAACCTATGCGAATTTGGGTGGAAAATGAGTTTTCAAGGGAAAATCTGGAGTTGGAAGGGATAGTTGGTTTGTATTGGCAGGCCTCATTTCCCAAATTGGTTCTCTATGCCAAGGTGCCCTCGTGAACTCCCATGTCAAAATTTGAGAATTCTTGCTCTGAGAATGAATTTCCCAAGGCTAACCTATGCAAATTTAGATGGAAAATGAGTTTTCAAGGGAAATTACCAAGTTGGAAGGGAGACTTTGTTTGCCATGTAATTCCACATTTCCTTATGCCAAGGTTCCCCCGTGATCTCCCATATCAAAATTTGAGAATTTTTGCCCCGATGATGGATTTCCAAAGGCTACTCTATGCGAATTTGTGGTTTGAATAACGTTTTCAAGATAAAACTTCCACCTTAAGATATTAACAAATCTTTTCGTGACTCAAAAGGTGCTTAATATAAGAGAAAGAAAAGCACACAAGGATTTTATCCTGGTTCACTTGATGAATCACTCAAGCTAATCCAGTCCACCCGTTAAGGTGATTTCTTCGTTCTTAGAATGAAGGCAATCCACTAATCAGGTAAATGTTACAACTGCACTTGAAACCTACAAGTGACTAACAATACACTGACTTAGCTCACACTAAGATTCACTCGCTTAGTCTTCTCTAGGATCCGATCAACCTTGATCTCCTAAAGGCAAACTATACAACTGTGTATGAAGTTCTTGTTTACAAAGAGATTGCTTCTAAAAAGCTTATAGTAAACACAATGAATTCAAGATGAAAGAAAGCTTAGAAGGTTTGAATATTGCTTGCGCGTGTGTAAGTTCTTCTAGCCGCATCTTTCAATCTTCATCCTCTATTTATACTCCAAGGATTAGGGTTTGAACGTTGCATGGGAATGCTACCGTTGGAGGGCAGTTCTGGAAATTCCAGCTTCTGCTGTGGCTGAGAATGTAGGTTAGGTCGTCAGGATAGTACATTTGCTTTTGTACTTTGGATAGTGACATGACCTTTAACCTCGTTTGACTTCTGATCAGAGGAGCGCTTCGTGTTGGAACTTGTGAAGTTGGTTGATCAGAGTCAGAAGGAAGCATGGATCCTCTGACCGCTGTAGCTTCTGATCTTCACGTCAGAGGATAAGTACATGGTCTTCAGAGCCAGTTGCTTCTGGACTACAGAGTCTTCACTCTTCAGCTTCTGGATCTTCAGAGTCTTCTACAAAATCAGAACTTCTGAGTCTTCAGATTGTCTAGGTTGTCAGAGCGTCTGGATCATCAGAGCTTCAAGTGAGCTGAGTCCTTATCAGAGCTTGATATAGTTCAGATCTTCGGAAGCTTTTCTACTGTTCAGACTGAACATAGAGATTGCGAAAGCGTTGCTAGGATCACTCTTTAAGCACAGTGCTTCTGATTTGTATGAGATAATATTAAAGTCAGAGCATGTAAATAGCACACTCAGAAAAACACGTTAGAGTACCATAATTGTTCATATCAAAAGGTTAACTTTTAATCATCAAAACATAGAGTTGTACTACTATATCAAAACATGATCTTACAGCCCCCGTGATCTCCCATATCAAAATTTTAGAATTCTTGCCCCGATGATGGAGTTCCCAAGGCTAACCTATGCGAATTTGGTTGTAAAATAAGTTTTCAAGGGAAAATCTCAAGTTGGAAGGGAGAGTTGGATTGTCATGGCATGCCTCATTCCCAAATGGTTTCCCTAAGCCAAGTTGCCCCCGTGAGCTCCCATGTCAAAATTTGAGAGTTTTTACCCCGATGATGGATTTCCCAAGGCTAACCTATGCGAATTTGAGTGGAAAATGAGTTTTCAAGGGAAAATATGAAGTTGGAAGGGATAGTTGGTTTCTCTTTGCAAGCCTCATTTCCCAAATGGTTTCTCTATGCCAAGGTGCCCTCGTGAACTCCCATGTCAAAATTTGAGAATTCTTTCCCCGAGATCGAATTTCCCAAGGCTAACCTATGCAAATTTAGATGGAAAATGAGTTTTCAAGGGAAACTACCAAGTTGGAAGAGAGACATGGTTTGCCATGTAATTCCACATTTCCTTATGCCAAGGTGCCCCCGTAATCTCCAATATCAAAATTTGAGAATTGTTGCCCCGATGATGGATTTCCCAAGGCTAACCTATGCGTATTTGGTTGTAAAATAAGTTTTCAAGGGAAAATCTCAAGTTGGAAGGGAGATTTGGTTGTCATGGCATGCCTCATTGCCCAAATGGTTTTCCTAAGCCACGGTGCCTTCGTGAGCTCCCATGTCAAAGTTTGAGAATTCTTACCCCCGATGAGGATTTCACAAGGCTAACCAAAGTGAATTTGGGTGGAAAATGAGTTTTCAAGGGAAAATATCAAGTTGGAAGGGAGAGTTGGTTGTCATGGCATGCCTCATTGCCCAAATGGTTTCCCTAAGCCAAGGTTCCCCCGTGAACTTCCATGTCAAAATTTGAGAATTCTTGCCCCGATGATAGATTTTCAAGGCTAACTGATGCATATTTGGATGAAAAATGAGTTTTGAAGGGAAAATATCAAGATGGAAGGGAGACTTGGTTTTCCATAAAATTCCTCGTTTCCTTATGCCAAGGTGCCCCCGTCATCTCCCATATCAAAATTTGAGAATTCTTGCCCCAATAATGGATTTCCCAAGGCTGACCTATGCAAATTTGGGTGGAAAATGTGTTTTCAAGGGAAAATCTCAAGTTGGAAAGGAAACTTGGTTTGCCATGAAATTCCTCGTTGCCCAAATGGTATCCCTATACCCAGGTGTGCCCACGAGCTCCAATGTAAAAATTTGAGAATTCTTGGCTCGAGGATGGATTTCCCAAGGCTAACACCTATGCAAATTTGGGTCGAAAATAAGTTTTCAAGGAAAAATATAAAGTTGGAAAGGAAACTTGGTTTGCAATGGCATGCCTCGTTACCCAAATGGTTTCCCTATGCCAAGGTGCCCTCATTAGCTCCCATGTAAAAATTTGAGAATTCTTGCCTCGAGGATGGATTTCCCAAGGCTAACCAATGCGAATTTGGGTGGAAAATGAGTTTTAAAGGGAAAATCTCAAGTGGTTAGGGAGAGTTGGATTGTCATGGCATACCTCACTGCCCAAATGGTTTCCCTAAGCCAAGTTGCCCCCGTGAGCTCTCATGTGAAAATTTAAGAATTCTTGCCCAAGTGATGGATTTCCCAAGGCTAACCTATGAAAATTTAGATGGAAAATGAGTTTTCAAGGGAAAATATCAAGTTGGAAGGGAGACTTGGTTTGCCATGAAATTCCTTGTTTCCTTATGCCAAGGTGCCCCCGTGATCTCCCATATCAAAACTTTAGAATTCTTGCCCCGATGATGGAGTTCCCAAGGCTAACCTATGAGAATTTGGTTGTAAAATAAGTTTTCAAGGGAAAGTCTCAAGTTGGAAGGGAGAGTTGGATTGTCATGGCATGCCTCATTGCCCAAATGGTTTCCCTAAGTCAAGTTGCCCCCGTGAGCACCCATGTAAAAATTTGAGAATCCTTGCCTCGAGGATGGATTTCCCAAGGCTAACACCTATGCAAATTTGGGTCGAAAATATGTTTTCAAGGAAAAATCTAAATTGAAAAGGAAACTTGGTTTGCAATGGCATGCCTCGTTACCCAAATGGTTTCCCTATGCCAAGGTGCCCTCATTAGCTCCCATGTCAAAATTTGAGAATTCTTGCCTCGAGGATGGATTTCCCAAGGCTAACCAATGCGAATTTGGGTGGAAAATGAGTTTTAAAGGGAAAATCTCAAGTTGTTAGAAAGTGTAGGATTGTCATGGCATACTTCATTTCCCAAATGGTTTCCCTAAGCCAAGTTATCCCCGTGAGTTCTCATGTGAAAATTTGAGAATTCTTGTCCAGGTGATATATTTCCCAATGCTAACCTATGAAAATTTAGATGGAAAATGAGTTTTCAAGGGAAAATATCAAGTTGGAAGGGAGACTTGGTTTGCCATGAAATTCCTCGTTTCCTTATGCCAAGGTGCCCCCGTGATCTCCCATATCAAAATTTTAGAATTCTTGCCTCGATGATGGAGTTCCCAAGGCTAACCAATGCGAATTTGGTTGTAAAATAAGTTTTCAAGGGAAAATCTCAAGTTGGAAGGGAGAGTTGGATTGTCATGGCATGCCTCATTGCCCAAATGGTTTCCCTAAGCCAAGTTGCCCCCGTGAGCTCCCATTTCAAAATTTAAGAGTTTTTACCCCGATGATGGATTTCCCAAGGCTAACCTATGCGAATTTGGGTGGAAAATGAGTTTTCAAGGGAAAATCTGGAGTTGGAAGGGATAGTTGGTTTGTATTGGCAGGCCTCATTTCCCAAATAGGTTCTCTATGCCAAGGTGCCCTCGTGAACTCCCATGTCAAAATTTGAGAATTCTTGCTCTGAGAATGAATTTCCCAAGGCTAACCTATGCAAATTTAGATGGAAAATGAATTTTCAAGGGAAATTACCAAGTTGGAAGGGAGACTTTGTTTGCCATGTAATTCCACATTTCCTTATGCCAAGGTTCCCCCGTGATCTCCCATTTTAAAATTTGAGAATTTTTGCCCCGATGATGGATTTCCAAAGGCTACTCTATGCGAATTTGTGGTTTGAATAACGTTTTCAAGATAAAACTTCCACCTTAAGATATTAACAAATCTTTTCGTGACTCAAAAGGTGCTTAATATAAGAGATAGAAAAGCACACAAGGATTTTTCCTGGTTCACTTGATGAATCACTCAAGCTAATCCAGTCCACCCGTTAAGGTGATTTCTTCGTTCTTAGAATGAAGGCAATCCACTAATCAGGTAAATGTTACAACTGCACTTGAAACCTACAAGTGACTAACAATACACTGACTTAGCTCACATTAAGATTCACTCTCTTAGTCTTCTCTAGGATCCGATCAACCTTGATCTCCTAAAGGCAAACTATACAACTGTGTATGAAGTTCTTGTTTACAAAGAGATTGCTTCTAAAAAGCTTATAGTAAACACAATGAATTCAAGATGAAAGAAAGCTTAGAAGGTTTGAATATTGCTTGCGCGTGTGTAAGTTCTTCTAGCCGCATCTTTCAATCTTCATCCTCTATTTATACTCCAAGGATTAGGGTTTGAACGTTGCATGGGAATGCTACCGTTGGAGGGCAGTTCTGGAAATTCCAGCTTCTGCTGTGGCTGAGAATGTAGGTTAGGTCGTCAGGATAGTACATTTGCTTTTGTACTTTGGATAGTGACATGACCTTTAACCTCGTTTGACTTCTGATCAGAGGAGCGCTTCGTGTTGGAACTTGTGAAGTTGGTTGATCAGAGTCAGAAGGAAGCATGGATCCTCTGACCGCTGTACCTTCTGATCTTCACGTCAGAGGATAAGTACATGGTCTTCAGAGCCAGTTGCTTCTGGACTACAGAGTCTTCACTCTTCAGCTTCTGGATCTTCAGAGTCTTCTACAAAATCAGAACTTCCGAGTCTTCAGATTGTCTAGGTTGTCACAGCGTCTGGATCATCAGAGCTTCAAGTGAGCTGAGTCCTTATCAGAGCTTGATATAGTTCAGATCTTCTGAAGCTTTTCTACTGTTCAGACTGAACATAGAGATTGCGAAAGCGTTGCTAGGATCACTCTTTAAGCACAGTGCTTCTGATTTGTATGAGATAATATTAAGGTCAGAGCATGTAAATAGCACACTCAGAAAAACACGTTAGAGTACCATAATTGTTCATATCAAAAGGTTAACTTTTAATCATCAAAACATAGAGTTGTACTACTAGATCAAAACATGATCTTACAGCCCCCGTGATCTCCCATATCAAAATTTTAGAATTCTTGCCCCGATGATGGAGTTCCCAAGGCTAACCTATGCGAATTTGGTTGTAAAATAAGTTTTCAAGGGAAAATCTCAAGTTGGAAGGGAGAGTTGGATTGTCATGGCATGCCTCATTCCCAAATGGTTTCCCTAAGCCAAGTTGCCCCCGTGAGCTCCCATGTCAAAATTTGAGAGTTTTTACCCCGATGATGGATTTCCCAAGGCTAACCTATGCGAATTTGGGTGGAAAATGAGTTTTCAGGGGAAAATAAGAAGTTGGAAGGGATAGTTGGTTTCTCTTTGCAAGCCTCATTTCCCAAATGGTTTCTCTATGCCAAGGTGCCCTCGTGAACTCCCATGTCAAAATTTGAGAATTCTTTCCCCGAGATCGAATTTCCCAAGGCTAACCTATGCAAATTTAGATGGAAAATGAGTTTTCAAGGGAAACTACCAAGTTGGAAGAGAGACATGGTTTGCCATGTAATTCCACGTTTCCTTATGCCAAGGTGCCCCCGTAATCTCCAATATCAAAATTTGAGAATTCTTGCCCCGATGATGGATTTCCCAAGGCTAACCTATGCGAATTTGGTTGTAAAATAAGTTTTCAAGGGAAAATCTCAAGTTGGAAGGGAGATTTGGTTGTCATGGCATGCCTCATTGCCCAAATTGTTTTCCTAAGCCACGGTGCCTTCGTGAGCTCCCATGTCAAAGTTTGAGAATTCTTACCCCCGATGAGGATTTCACAAGGCTAACCAAAGTGAATTTGGGTGGAAAATGAGTTTTCAAGGGAAAATATCAAGTTGGAAGGGAGAGTTGGTTGTCATGGCATGCCTCATTGCCCAAATGGTTTCCCTAAGCCAAGGTTCCCCCGTGAACTTCCATGTCAAAATTTGAGAATTCTTGCCCCGATGATAGATTTTCAAGGCTAACTGATGCATATTTGGATGTAAAATGAGTTTTGAAGGGAAAATATCAAGATGGAAGGGAGACTTGGTTTTCCATAAAATTCCTCGTTTCCTTATGCCAAGGTGCCCCCGTCATCACCCATATCAAAATTTGAGAATTCTTGCCCCAATAATGGATTTCCCAAGGCTGACCTATGCAAATTTGGGTGGAAAATGTGTTTTCAAGGGAAAATCTCAAGTTGGAAAGGAAACTTGGTTTGCAATGAAATTCCTCGTTGCCCAAATGGTATCCCTATACACAGGTGCGCCCATGAGCTCCAATGTAAAAATTTGAGAATTCTTGGCTCGAGGATGGATTTCCCAAGGCTAACACCTATGCAAATTTGGGTCGAAAATAAGTTTTCAAGGAAAAATATAAAGTTGGAAAGGAAACTTGGTTTGCAATGGCATGCCTCGTTACCCAAATGGTTTCCCTATGCCAAGGTGCCCTCATTAGCTCCCATGTAAAAATTTGAGAATTCTTGCCTCGACGATGGATTTCCCGAGGCTAACCAATGCGAATTTGGGTGGAACATGAGTTTTAAAGGCAAAATCTCAAGTTGTTAGGGAGGGTTGGATTGTCATGGCATACCTCATTGCCCAAATGGTTTCCCTAAGCCAAGTTGCCCCCGTGAGCTCTAATGTGAAAATTTGAGAATTATTGCCCAGGTGATGGATTTCAAAAGGCTAATCGATGAAAATTTAAATGGAAAATGAGTTTTCAAGGGAAAATATCAAGTTGGAAGGGAGACTTTGTTTGCCATGAAATTCCTCGTTTCCTTATGCCAAGCTGCCCCCGTGATCTCCCATATCAAAATTTTAGAATTCTTGCCCCGATGATGGAGTTCCCAAGGCTTACCTATGCGAATTTGGTTGGAAAATAAGTTTTCAAGGGAAAGTCTCAAGTTGGAAGGGAGAGTTGGATTGTCATGGCATGCCTCATGGTCCAAATGGTTTCCCCAAGCCAAGTTGCCCCCGTGAGCTCCCATGTCAAAATTTGAGAGTTTTTACCCCGATGATGGATTTCCGAGGGCTAACCTATGCGAATTTGGGTGGAAAATGAGTTTTCAAGGGAAACTCTGAAGTTGGAAGGGAAAGTTGGTTTCTCTTTTCATGCCTCATTTCCCAAATGGTTTCTCTATGCAAGGTGCCCTCGTGAACTCCCATGGCAAAATTTGAGAATTCTTGCCCCGATAATGAATTTCCCAAGGCTAACCAATGCAAATTTAGATGGAAAAAGAGTTTTCAAAGGGAAACTACCAAGTTGGAAGGGAGACATAGTTTCCATGTAATTCCACGTTTCCTTATGCCAAGGTGCCCCCGTAATCTCCCATATCAAAATTTGAGAATTCTTGCCCCGATGATGGATTTCCCAAGGCTAACCTATGCGAATTTGGTTGTAAAATAAGTTTTCAAGGGAAAATCTCAAGTTGGAAGGGAGAGTTGGATTGTCATGGCATGCCACATTTCCCAAATGGTTTCCCTAAGCCACGGTGCCTCCGTGAGCTCCCATGTCAAAGTTTTAGAATTCTTACCCCCGACGTGGATTTCACCAAGCTAACCAATGCGAATTTCGGTGGAAAATGAGTTTTCAAGGGAAAATATCAAGGGTGAGGGGATAGAATGTTTGTCTTGGCATGCCTCGTTACCCAAATGGTTTCCCTATGCCAAAGTGCCCTCATTAGCTCCCATATCAAAATTTGAGAATTCTTGCCTCGAGGATGGATTTCCCTAGGCTAACCTATGCGAATTTGGGTGGAAAATGAGTTTTTAAGGGAAAATCTCAAGTTGTTAGGGAGAGATGGATTGTCATGGCATACTTCATTGCCCAAATGGTTTCCCTAAGCTAAGTTGCCCCCGTTAGCTCTCATGTCAAAATTTGAGAATTCTTGCCCAGGTGATAGATTTCCCAATGCTAACCTATGAAAATTTAGATGGAAAATGAGTTTTGAAGGGAAAATATCAAGTTAGAAGGGAGACTTGGTTTGCCATGAAATTCCTCTTTTCCTTATGCCAAATCAAAATTTGAGAATTCATGCTCCAATAATGGATTTCCCAAGGCTCACCTATGCAAATTTGGGTGAGAAATGTGTTTTCAAGGGAAAATCTCAAGTTGAAAGGAAACATGGTTTGCCAGGAAATTGCTCGTTGCCCAAATGGTATCCCTATGCCCATGCAAATTTAGATGGCAAATGAGTTTTCAAGGGAAAATATCAAGTTCAAAGGGAGACATGGTTTGCCATGAAATTCCTCGTTTCCTAATGCCAAGGTGCCCCCGTGATCTCCCATATCAAAATTTGAGAATTCTTGCCCCGATGATGGATTTCCCAAGGCTGACCAATGCAAATTTGGGTGGAAAATGAGTTTTCATTGGAAAATCTCAAGTTGGAAGGGAGAATTGGTTTGTCATGAAATTCCTCGAAGCCCAAACGGATTCCCTATGCCTTGGTGCTCCCATGAGCTCCAATGCAAAAATTTGAGAATTCTTGCCTCGAGGATTGATTTCCCAAGGCTAACCTTTGCGAATTTGGGTGTAAAATGAGTTTTCATGGGAAAATTTCAAGTTAGAAGGGAGAGTTGGACTTTAATGGCAAGCCTCAATGCCCAAATGGTTTCCCTAAGCGAAGTTGCCCTCGTGAGCTCCCATGTCAAAATTGGAGAATTCTTGCCCCGGTGATGGATTTCCCAAGGCTAACCTATGCGAATTTGGGTGGAAAATGAGTTTTCAAGGAAAAATTAAACTTGGAAGGGATAGTTGGTTGGTCTTGGCATGCCTCATTTCCCAAATCGTTTCCCTATGCCAAGGTTCCCTGGTGAGCTCCCATGTCAAAATTGGAGAATTATTGTCCCGATGATGGATTTTCCAAGGCTAACCTTTGTGAATTTGGGTGTAAAATAAGTTTTCAAGGGAAACTTCCAAGTTGGAAGGGAGACTTGGTTTGCCATGTAATTCCTCGTTTCGTTATGCCATGGTGCCCCCGTGATCTCCCATATCAAAATTTGAGAATTCTTGCCCCGATGATGGATTTCCCAAGGCTAACCTATGCGAATTTGGTTGTAAAATAAGTTTTCAAGGGAAAATCTCAAGTTGGAAGGGATAGTTGGTTTGTCATGGCATGCCTCATTGCCCAAATTGTTTCCCTAAGCCAAGGTGCCCCCGTGAGCTCCCATGTCAAAATTTGAGAGTTCTTACCCGATGACGGATTTCACAAGTCTAACCAATGCGAATTTGGGTGGAAAATGAGTTTTCAAGGGAAAATATCAAGTTGGATGGGATAGAATGTTTGTCCTGGCATGCCTCATTTCCCAAATGGTTCCCCTAAGCCAAGGTACCCCCGTGAACTTCCATGTCAAAATTTGAGAATTCTTGCCCCGATGATAGATTTCCAAGGCTAACATATGCAAATTTAGATGGAAAATGAGTTTTCAAGGGAAAATATCAAGTTCAAAGATAGACTTGGTCTTCCATGAAATTCCTCTTGTCCTAATGCCAAGGTGCCCCCGTGATCTCCCATATCAAAATTTGAGAATTCTTGCCCCAACGAAGGATTTCCCAAGGCTGACCTATGCAAATTTTGGTGGAAAATGAGTTTTCAAGGGAAAATCTCAAGTTGGATGGGAGAGTTGGTTTGTCATGGCATGCCTCATTGCCCAAATGGTTTGCCTAAGCCAAGGTGCCCCCGTGAGCTCCCATGTTAAAATTTGAGAATTCTTGCCCCGATGATGGATTTCACAAGGCTAACCAATGCGAATTTGGGTTGAAAATGAGTTTTTAAGGGAAAATATCAAGTTGGAAGGGATAATATGTTTGTCTTGGCATGCCTCATTTCCCAAATGGTTCCCCGAAGCCAAGGTTTCCCCGTGAACTTCGATGTCAAAATTTGAGAATTCTTGCCCCGATGATAGATTTCCAAGGCTAACCGATGCAAATTTAGATAGAAAATGAGTTTTCAAGGGAAAATATCAAGTTGGAAGGGATAGTTGCTTTGCCATGAAATTCCTCGTTTCTTTATGCCAAGGTGCCCCCGTGATCTCCCATATCAAAATTTGAGAATTCTTGCCCCAATGATGGATTTCCCAAGGCTGACCTATGCAAATTTTGGTGGAAAATGTGTTTTGAAGGGAAAATCTCAAGTTGGAAGGAAACTTGGTTTGCCATGAAATTCCTCGTTGCCCAAATGGTATCCCAATGCCCAGGTGCTCCCATGAGCTCCATTGTAAAAATTTGAGAATTCTTGCCTCGAGGATGGAATTCCCTAGGCTAACCTATGCAAATTTGGGTCGAAAATAAGTTTTCAAGGAAAACTCTAAAGTTGGAAAGGAAACTTGGTTTGCCATGGTGCCCTCGTGATCTCCCATATCAAAATTTTAGAATTCTTGCCTCGATGATGGAGTTCCCAAGGCTAACCTATGCGAATTTGGTTGTAAAATAAGTTTTCAAGGGAAAATCTCAAGTTGGAAGGGAGAGTTGGATTGTCCTGGCATGACTCATTTCCCAAATGGTTTCCCTAAGCCAAGTTGCCCCCGTGAGCTCCCATTTCAAAATTTGAGAGTTTTTACCCCGATGATGGATTTCCCAAGGCTAACCTATGCGAATTTGGGTGGAAAATGAGTTTTCAAGGGAAAATCTGGAGTTGGAAGGGATAGTTGGTTTGTATTGGCAGGCCTCATTTCCCAAATAGGTTCTCTATGCCAAGGTGCCCTCGTGAACTCCCATGTCAAAATTTGAGAATTCTTGCTCTGAGAATGAATTTCCCAAGGCTAACCTATGCAAATTTAGATGGAAAATGAGTTTTCAAGGGAAATTACCAAGTTGGAAGGGAGACTTTGTTTGCCATGTAATTCCACATTTCCTTATGCCAAGGTTCCCCCGTGATCTCCCATATCAAAATTTGAGAATTTTTGCCCCGATGATGGATATCCAAAGGCTACTCTATGCGAATTTGTGGTTTGAATAACGTTTTCAAGATAAAACTTCCACCTTAAGATATTAACAAATCTTTTCGTGACTCAAAAGGTGCTTAATATAAGAGATAGAAAAGCACACAAGGATTTTATCCTGGTTCACTTGATGAATCACTCAAGCTAATCCAGTCCACCCGTTAAGGTGATTTCTTCGTTCTTAGAATGAAGGCAATCCACTAATCAGGTAAATGTTACAACTGCACTTGAAACCTACAAGTGACTAACAATACACTGACTTAGCTCACACTAAGATTCACTCTCTTAGTCTTCTCTAGGATCCGATCAACCTTGATCTCCTAAAGGCAAACTATACAACTGTGTATGAAGTTCTTGTTTACAAAGAGATTGCTTCTAAAAAGCTTATAGTAAACACAATGAATTCAAGATGAAAGAAAGCTTAGAAGGTTTGAATATTGCTTGCGCGTGTGTAAGTTCTTCTAGCCGCATCTTTCAATCTTCATCCTCTATTTATACTCCAAGGATTAGGGTTTGAACGTTGCATGGGAATGCTACCGTTGGAGGGCAGTTCTGGAAATTCCAGCTTCTGCTGTGGCTGAGAATGTAGGTTAGGTCGTCAGGATAGTACATTTGCTTTTGTACTTTGGATAGTGACATGACCTTTAACCTCGTTTTACTTCTGATCAGAGGAGCGCTTCGTGTTGGAACTTGTGAAGTTGGTTGATCAGAGTCAGAAGGAAGCATGGATCCTCTGACCGCTGTACCTTCTGATCTTCACGTCAGAGGATAAGTACATGGTCTTCAGAGCCAGTTGCTTCTGGACTACAGAGTCTTCACTCTTCAGCTTCTGGATCTTCAGAGTCTTCTACAAAATCAGAACTTCCGAGTCTTCAGATTGTCTAGGTTGTCAGAGCGTCTGGATCATCAGAGCTTCAAGTGAGCTGAGTCCTTATCAGAGCTTGATATAGTTCAGATCTTCTGAAGCTTTTCTACTGTTCAGACTGAACATAGAGATTGCGAAAGCGTTGCTAGGATCACTCTTTAAGCACAGTGCTTCTGATTTGTATGAGATAATATTAAGGTCAGAGCATGTAAATAGCACACTCAGAAAAACACGTTAGAGTACCATAATTGTTCATATCAAAAGGTTAACTTTTAATCATCAAAACATAGAGTTGTACTACTAGATCAAAACATGATCTTACAGCCCCCGTGATCTCCCATATCAAAATTTTAGAATTCTTGCCCCGATGATGGAGTTCCCAAGGCTAACCTATGCGAATTTGGTTGTAAAATAAGTTTTCAAGGGAAAATCTCAAGTTGGAAGGGAGAATTGGATTGTCATGGCTGTAAGATCAAGTTTTGATCTAGTAGTACAACTCTATGTTTTGATGATTACAAATTAACCTTTTGATATGAACAATTGTGGTACTCTAACGTGTTTTTCTGAGTGTGCTATTTACAGGCTCTGACCTCAACTCAATCTCACACAAATCAGAAGCACTGTGTATAAAGAGTGACCCAAGCAACGCTTTCGCATTCACCATGTTCAGTATGAACAGTGGAAAAGCTTCAGAAGTTCTGAAGCTATACAAACTCTGATGTGGACTCAGTCGCTAGAAGCTCTGAAGATCCAGAAGTTCTGATAACCAAGAAACACTGAAGGTTCAGATGTTCTGATGGTGTAGAAGACTCTGAAGATCCAGAAGCTGAATAGTGGAAACTCTGAAGTCCAGAAGCAAGAAACTCTGAAGGCCATGTTCTTCCCTCTGAGTTCAGAATCAGAAGATACAATGGTCAGAGGATCTGTGCTTTCCCTCTGACTCTGATCAACCGGCTTCACAAGTTCCAATATGAAGTATTCCCCTGATCAGAAGTCTCCTAGGTTAAAAGGTCAAGTCGCTATCCAAGTACAAAAGCAAGTGTACCTTCCTGACGACCTACCTAACGCTCTCAGCCACAGCAGAAGCTGGATTTTCCAGAACTGCCCTCCAACGGTAGCATTTCCCATGCAACGCTCAACCCTAATCCTTGGAGTATATATAGAGGCTGAAGATTGAAAGAAGCGGAAAGAAGAAGCAACACATTCGCGCAAGACATATTCAAAATATTCTAAGCTTTCTTTCATCTGAAATTCATTGTGTTTACAATTAGCTTTTTAGAAGCAAATCTCTTGTAAACATTTCTTTGATAAACAGTTTGTTTAGTTCCTTTAGGAGATCAAGGTTGATCGGATCCTAGAGAAGACTAAGAGAGTGAATCTTAGTGTGAGCTAAGTCAGTGTAATTGTTAGTCACTTGTAGGTTTCAAGTGCAGTTGTAACTCTTACCTGATTAGTGGATTGCCTTCATTCTAAGAAGGAAGAAATCACCTTAACGGGTGGACTGGAGTAGCTTGAGTGATTTATCAAGTGAACCAGGATAAAATCCTTGTGTGCTTTTCTATCTCTTATCTTTAGCACTTAAGTTCTCGAAAGATTTGTCAAAATCTTTAAGGTGGAAGTTTTGTTCTGAAAACGTTATTCAAACCCCCCCCTTTCTACCGTTTTTCATACCTTCAATTGGTATCAGAGCGCAAGTTCTGATTACCACACCTAACAGTGTTCAGTGATCCGGGCCGGTGTGAAAACAATGGCTGCCACCACCAGTGAAACTCAAAGAGATGGTTACAACGCAAAGCCTCCTATGTTCGATGGTCAAAGGTTCGAATATTGGAAAGATAGACTGGAAAGTTTCTTTCTGGGTTTCGATGCAGATCTCTGGGATATTATTGTGGATGGCTATGAGCGTCCAGTTGATGCAGATGGCAAGAAGATCCCAAGGTCAGAGATGACTGCAGATCAAAAGAAGCTGTACTCACAACATCACAAAGCAAGAGAAATTCTTCTAAGTGCTCTTTCCTATGAGGAGTACCAGAAGATTACAGATCGTGAGTTTGCTAAAGGCATTTTTGATTCTCTGAAGATGTCTCATGAAGGAAACAAGAAAGTCAAAGAATCAAAGGCATTGTCTTTGATCCAAAAGTATGAATCCTTCATCATGGAGCCAAATGAGTCCATTGAAGATTTCAATTGCTTGTAGCTGGCATACGACCTCTCAACAAGAGCTACACAACAAAAGATCATGTCATAAGGGTCATCAGGTGTCTTCCTGAAAGTTGGATGCCTTTGGTGACTTCAATAGAGCTCACGAGAGACGTTGAGAATATGAGTTTAGAAGAACTCATCAGCATTTTGAAATGCCATGAGCTGAAACGCTCAGAGATGCAAGATCTGAGGAAAAAGTCCATAGCCTTGAAATCCAAATCTGAAAAGGCTAAGGTTGAGAAGTCAAAGGCTCTTCAAGCTGAAGAAGAAGAGTCTGATGGTGACATTTGATGAATCAGAGTCAGAGGATGTTGACTCTGATGGTGAAGTCCAAGGACTCATGGCCATTGTCAAAGACAAAGGATCAGAGTCAAAGGAAGCTGTTGACTCTGACTCAGAATCAGAAGGAGATCCTAACTCAGACGATGAAAATGAGGTATTTGCTTCTTTCTCTACCTCTGAACTGAAACATGCTTTGTCTGATATCATGGATAAGTATAACTCTTTATTGTCTAAGCATAAAAAGTTGAAAAAGAACTTATCTGCTGTCTCCAAGACTCCTTCTGAACATGAGAAAATTATTTCTGATTTGAAAAATGAAAATCATGCTTTGGTAAATTCTAACTCTGTGCTTAAGAACCAGATTGCTAAGTTAGAAGAAATTGTTGCCTGTGATGCCTCTGATTGTAGGAATGAATCTAAGTATGAAAAGTCTTTTCAAAGATTCCTAGCTAAAAGCGTGGATAGAAGCTTAATGGCTTCAATGATCTATGGCGTAAGCAGAAATGGAATGCATGGCATTGGCTATTCTAAACCAATTAGAAATGAGCCTTCTGTGTCTAAAGCTAAATCCTTGTATGAATGCTTTGTTCCCTCTGGTACCATATTGCCTGATCCTGTACCTGCTAAAATTGCTAAAAACCCTCTTAAAAAGGGATCTTTCTCTATGACTAAATATCATGCAAATATTCCTTTAAAATATTATGTTGAGACACCCAAGGTGATCAGAACCTCTGGGGTAACTAACAAAAGAGGACCCAGAAAGTGGGTACCTAAGGACAAGATTATCTATGTTGCAGATATCCTTGATAGCTCCACTGAAACACCAATCATGGTATCTGGACAGCGGATGCTCGCGTCACATGACGGGAGAAAAGCGTATGTTCCGAGAGCTGAAACTTAAGCCTGGAGGCGAAGTTGGCTTCGGAGGAAATGAAAAGGGTAAAATTGTTGGTACTGGTACTATTTGTGTAGATAGTAGTCCATGCATTGATAATGTTTTATTGGTAGACGGCTTAACACATAACTTATTGTCTATAAGTCAATTAGCTGACAAGGGTTATGATGTTATATTCAATCAAAAGTCCTGCCGGGCTGTAAGTCAGATCGATGGCTCTGTTCTGTTTAACAGCAAGAGGAAGAACAACATTTATAAGATCAGATTATCTGAGTTGGAGGCTCAGAATGTGAAGTGCCTTCTGTCTGTTAATGAAGAGCAGTGGGTATGGCATAGACGGTTAGGGCATGCCAGTATGAGAAAGATTTCTCAGCTGAGCAAGCTAAACCTTGTCAGGGGCTTACCCAATCTGAAGTTCGCTTCAGACGCTCTTTGTGAAGCATGTCAGAAAGGCAAATTCACAAAAGTCCCTTTCAAGGCAAAGAATGTTGTCTCAACCTCAAGGCCGTTAGAACTTCTGCATATCGACCTGTTTGGACCAGTGAAAACTGAGTCTATAGGTGGCAAGAGATATGGGATGGTTATCGTTGATGACTATAGCCGCTGGACATGGGTAAAGTTTCTAACCCGCAAGGATGAGTCTCATGCTGTGTTCTCTACCTTCATTGCTCAAGTGCAAAACGAGAAGGCTTGTAGGATTGTGCGTGTCAGAAGTGACCATGGTGGAGAGTTTGAGAATGACAAGTTTGAGAGTCTGTTTGATTCCTATGGAATTGCACATGATTTCTCTTGTCCCAGAACTCCTCAACAAAATGGTGTTGTTGAGAGGAAGAACAGAACTCTTCAGGAGATGGCTAGAACCATGCTCCAAGAAACTGGCATGGCTAAGCACTTTTGGGCAGAGGCAGTAAATACAGCATGTTACATTCAGAACAGAATCTCTGTGAGACCAATTCTGAATAAGACTCCTTATGAATTGTGGAAGAACATAAAACCCAACATTTCTTATTTTCATCCTTTTGGCTGTGTTTGTTATGTTCTCAATACTAAGGATAGATTGCATAAATTTGATGCTAAGTCTTCTAAGTGTCTATTACTTGGTTATTCTGATAGATCTAAAGGTTTTAGATTTTATAATACTGATGCCAAGACTATTGAAGAATCTATTCATGTTAGATTTGATGATAAGCTTGACTCTGACCAGTCAAAGCTAGTTGAAAAGTTTGCAGATTTAAGCATTAATGTTTCTGACAAAGGCAAAGCTCCAGAGGAAGTTGAGCCAGAGGAAGATGAACCAGAGGAAGAAGCTGGTCCCTCTAACTCACAAACTCTGAAGAAGAGCAGAATCACTGCAGCTCACCCTAAGGAATTGATTCTGGGCAACAAAGACGAACCAGTCAGAACCAGATCTGCCTTCAGACCCTCTGAAGAGACCTTGCTGAGTCTGAAAGGATTGGTGTCCTTAATTGAACCCAAGTCCATAGATGAAGCTCTTCAGGACAAGGATTGGATTCTGGCCATGGAAGAAGAACTGAATCAATTTTCCAAGAACGATGTTTGGAGCTTAGTGAAGAAGCCTGAGAGTGTCCATGTTATTGGAACGAAATGGGTATTCAGAAACAAGCTAAATGAGAAAGGAGAAGTAGTCAGAAACAAGGCAAGGCTAGTTGCTCAAGGCTACAGCCAGCAGGAAGGAATAGACTACACTGAAACATTTGCTCCGGTAGCAAGACTGGAGGCAATTAGACTGTTGATCTCCTTCTCAGTAAATCACAACATAGTTCTACATCAGATGGACGTAAAGAGTGCCTTCCTAAATGGTTATATCTCAGAGGAAGTCTATGTTCATCAACCCCCAGGTTTTGAAGATGAAAAGAAACCAGACCATGTGTTCAAATTGAAGAAATCACTCTACGGTCTGAAGCAAGCTCCCAGAGCATGGTATGAGAGACTTAGCTCATTCCTTCTGGAGAATGAGTTTGTAAGGGGTAAAGTAGATACAACTCTTTTTTGCAAGACTTATAAAGATGATATCTTAATTGTGCAAATTTATGTTGATGATATTATATTTGGTTCTGCTAATCAATCTCTATGCAAAGAATTTTCTGAGATGATGCAGGCTGAATTTGAGATGAGTATGATGGGAGAATTAAAGTACTTTCTGGGAATACAAGTTGATCAAACACCAGAAGGAACATATATCCATCAGAGCAAGTACACTAAAGAACTTCTGAAGAAGTTCAATATGCTGGAATCTACAGTGGCCAAGACTCCAATGCATCCTACATGCATTTTGGAGAAAGAAGATAAAAGTGGTAAAGTATGTCAGAAGCTCTATCGTGGAATGATAGGTTCACTTCTATACTTAACTGCATCTAGGCCAGACATATTATTTAGTGTTCACTTATGTGCTCGTTTCCAATCAGATCCAAGGGAAACCCACTTAACTGCTGTTAAGAGGATCCTAAGGTATCTGAAAGGCACCACTAACCTTGGCTTGATGTATAAGAAAACATCAGAGTATAAGCTTTCAGGTTATTGTGATGCTGATTATGCTGGAGATAGAACAGAGAGAAAAAGTACTTCTGGAAATTGTCAATTTCTGGGAAGCAATCTAGTCTCATGGGCAAGCAAGAGGCAATCAACCATTGCACTATCAACTACAGAGGCAGAATATATCTCAG